>NW_009934226.1:0-230 GCF_000696875.1 Nestor notabilis | reverse complement strand
CCCCCCCCGGCCACAGGCAGGGATGCCTCACACTAGACCATGTCACCCAATGCTCTGTCGAACCTGGCCTTGAACATTGCCAGGGATAAAGCATTCACAAGTTCCTTGGGCAAACTGTTCCAGTGCCTCACCACCCTCACTGTGAAGAACTTCTTACTTATACCTAACCTAAACTTCCCCTGTTTAAGTCTGAGGGGAACTGTTATCCCTTGTCCTACCACTACAGTCCC
>NW_009934225.1:8602-19076 GCF_000696875.1 Nestor notabilis | reverse complement strand
GCCACATGGGTCGTGTACATTCCACCTCATCTGGATCTATGGACATATGCTCAGCATCCAGCCTACAATAGATCATCTCTACAATGGCTGATTCCCTCAGGGACTGGATGCCTTTCTCGATCGTTTTCCAGTTGGCTGGGGGGTTCGTTACTTTTTTTAGGGAAACCTTTCCCTCACAGCTGCCAAGAGCCGCCTCCAAAGGCTGAGGGCTCACTTCTCTCTTGCAATTGCTTTGTCATTCCTCCTTCCTTAGCAAGTAATCTCAGACTACCCCGTCTACAGTACTATATCGTTAGAGTGGCTTCCCAGTTCTATCTGAAAGATACATTGCTCTTGTGTTCAAATCTATGGGAAAGTTGCACTTGGCACGTTACCTATGTTCAATACAGGTAGTAATTTTATTCTTTTATGTAAAAAAAAAAAAGATGGTTTACATTAATGTTCACTCCATGTACCAGCTCTTCTCCAGAGTCTGCTACAGTGATCCTCTAATCCTCTTTATCTGAACATGTTAACGTCTTTAACTTTGCTTCTATGAGATACATTAAAACTTTCTCCTGCCTGTGCAAACTCTCAGCCGCACACTTTGCCTCTACCTGCTCAATCTTTTTACCATTACTGAGAGCTGATGTCAGTTTCTCATTTGGTTGATGGACTGCATTTTAATTTTTTTCACTGAAAAATAAAACTTGTTTATTTTAGAATATCTGATTTTCCACGGAAAAAAAGATTTTAAAAAATTAAGTTCTAAAAATTTTAAAAATATGCATTCAGGGGAGGATGGGCTGCTTGTAAATTAATAATTCCTCTTTACAGAAGTTTAACAAAACTCAGGTTAGTGCAGAATTTTTGTACCATTCTGTGATCCAAACTACTATGAAAACTTATAAAACAAACCAGAGAGGCAAGCTGGTACCAAAATGTGCAATGTTTGTTTAGTTAAGCAAAACAGTGAAGCATTCATGGATACCTATTCTCTGCACTAACAACTTTCAGATTTCATAATGAGCTGATCAGCTGACAACGCTTACAGAAGACAGATGGTAACAATATTTGGTTACTCCCAAAAAGCTATCAGTGCCCAAAATTGACAAGATAAAGTTTTTGAAGTCAAATAACAGTCCCTGGAAACTTCTAGTACCCCTTTACATACCAGAAATGTTTTTGGCAATTCCAAAAATTGATATGGGAAATATTCATATCATTGCACAGGGCTTCAGCTACATATCTTACATTGACTTCAGTGGGAATCATGCAGTGAAATTCCCACTTATTGCTTTGAAATTGTACCCCTTAGTGTTTCATGTCATGCTGAGAGACAGAGCAGTGATCCAAGGTCCAGATCCACAGCAGGCAGCAGTACACATGATGTACCAGAATCCTGTAAGGCACCACTCTTTTAAAATATGCAGGCTGTAACTTAAAATGGCAGAAATCAAGGGCATTCCAAATTAAGGTTCCTAAAAGCTTCCTCCCCTTCGTCCCATTCAGTGACAGTCATACCTTTAGAGCTCTAATATGTAAAGTTATTTTTTTTTTCTTCTTCCTTTTCTCTTTTCTATCCTGCCCTCTATATGACCTCTCTCCTAATTGGAATATATCTTGGTTTTCGATAATAGAATTTGCCCGGGAGATAGTCAATTTTTAGACCTGAAAATTAATTTACGGACCCTGCTTGATTGCATGCATCAGATATGTTTGTCTTTTACTACATAGTGACCTTCTCCTCCCCTCTCCCTTTACATCATCATAGCTAGGAATTCACTTCAGAGTCAAATAACATGCCTTTTCACTCTGTGAGGCAGGCATTTGTGTCACGCTTTTCACGTGCTGATGTGTGCCTACTGGTAGTACTCTTGGAGAGTTGTGTCCCAGTCAAAAGATCTGAATTTCTATTATTGTTTGCACAGCAGCTTGCAGGACTGCAGCCTTTCTGATTTTTGTAGTAGCTTCCACTTCATGCACGTAGAAGTGCCCAGGGCAGAGAACAGGGTCCATACCACTCAGAAATAGCTTTGGCTCACAGTTTGGTACTTCGGTGTGAATCTGTTCATAGTTCCATAGGACCTCTCTCCTGGCCTGTTTGAACGAGATTAAACGAATAGGTCCATATGGTTTGTTGACATATCGTGTGGATACAGTGGATCTGTTTCCTTCCAGTCCCTCCAATATCTACAAGAAAAAAAGGCCTCCTCATATGATGTCATAAGAATGGTAACCTGAATGTTATTGAGGCATTTTATTTCATCACTGAATATTTCTATTTTTCAAGTACACTAGCATGTTTCTAAAAAATATACTCCTATGTGGAGCCAATCTTTTATTCTGTTCAACTGATGAGATACTGTAGTACTCAGTTTGAAATTAAAAGTTAAGCAAACACAGATGTTATTCAGAGCAGTGAGTTTGCTCATGCTTGATGTTAAGGACACTTGTTCAATGTTCTTCTGACGAGTTTATTTAAGACAGCGAGTGTGGGATTCACCTCACCTAGACTTAGATAGCCACAGCATAAATTTTTACACCTCAGCCAGCCATCCTCAATGCCCTTTCTACTCAATAAAGTGGAATAGGCACTTTGAACTCATAACTCATGTGACTTATTTTAGACATTTCCAGTGAATATAGAAGTAGTATAAGTGGCTATATCAAATCTCAATGTCAGCAACTGGTACGTTTCCCACTGGTTGAATGGATCCCACTCAAAGTTACATGGCATCTTCCACAAAGCGAAATCTATGTGATACCCTTTGATTTTGAAAATTTGATCAGCCAATCATGTCATGCTTATAAAGAGGTCTCTGCTGTGGCTCAGCTCAGAGACAACAGTCTTTGGGTTAAAGAAGCTTTCCAGAGCAATCTGTAACAAGTCTTATTTTAATGACTGATTCCTCCTGACTTTCAAATGTTAATATGGTCACGAAGTCAGCCAATGACTGTGTTCAGGTTAGGTTACGTATTGCTGTAAAGTTGATCCTGGATTTTACATGCATGTAGACACACCCATGCATACATGCACCTACATGCACAGAGTGAGTAATTTGCAACTATTAAGCTCAGTAGGTCATCAAACAAGAGAAGTTTGCTTTTTAAATTAAATCATCCTGGTCTGCTTGAATAGACACAGAATTTAAGTCAGTATACCACATTGAAAGGAAAGTCTTTGGGAGCAACGGGGACAAACTTTACAAATACCCTAATAATCATTAATGAGGTGAATTGGATAGCAGCAATAGTCAAGTTGAAATAACACTGTAACCTCACAGTGCAAGAAAATGAGAGCGTACATATATGCATACATTGCCAAGAAAGATCCAATAGATCCAGGTTTTCAGCAACTACCAGATTTCTAGGCCTTATTTTGGATGCCTGTAGACCAGCTCAGCACAGTTCCCTAACCAGAGAGCTCAGCCAATTTATGCCAGCTGAGATTTTTGTTTTTATTCTGGAAGGAAGGAAGAACAAATAGAAAAAAAAGAACCACAATAAAATCTCTCCGAGCAAACTTTTATCTGTTTACTGCAGGTGTGCCTAATCTTTCACAGTCCAAGAGCAAAGAAAGTAAAATGTGCAAAGTCAAAATGCTGCAAGCTTTTAAAAAGCACTTAAATTAGTCTTCCACTGATATTTTTATTGGAATTACCACTACAAGTAGACAATACAACATTAAATTTTGCTGACCTTCATTTGTCACGGAGTTAGCACTGATAAATATTTTAAAATTCATTTGTATAATGCTAGAGTTTTATTTAATTTTTTTATGGGTAACCGATTTCTATTGGGGAAAAATATCAGTAGCAAAATGCCAATGACTTGCAAAATACGTAGTAAATGTACAACCTTAGAACTAGCCTCCTGTCACAAGACCCTTGTGTCTATTAACTGCATCCCCAGGCACAAACTCTTGGCTTCCAGCTTTGGCAGGAGCCACAGCCTGCTGCTTTTTACACAGAAACAAGGTATTACTGATCCCCTAAACTCACCTGTCAGCAGCCCCAGGTGAGTTCAGAGTTCATCACCATAATGTGTGTCAGGTGGCTTAGGTCTGATTTCATGTTATCTCATGGGAACCACAGAAGAGCCTTTGTGAGAAGTGAAGCTCTTGTAAATATAAGGGCATACTGGAGAGGGATAAAGTGGGTAAGTTATAACTTGGGTTATTCTATGCTATCCACTATTTCACATCAATTGTTATTAATGTTTGTTTCTCATTCAAGTGAAAATCATGAGTACAAGTGGAAATAACTCAGCTCATAGTTTCTATAGTTTCTCCCGTGCAGGCTGAAAGAAATAGCGAAGCTTCATAGGCATATCTATTAAGCTCCCAAGTAAAACCGTAGTCTCCTACAGTACCTCTAAAATCTCCATTGTGATATTTTATCATCTGACAGTTTCAGCACAGGTGATAAACTGTCTGTTATGCAAAAAAAACACTTCTACTTTTTCCTCACTTTCCCACCTGCTGTCTTCCCTTATGTCTGGGTTTTTTCTTGTCATAAATCTATTTTTGCGATTCTGGCCCAAAGACTCTCTTCATTTGTAGACCACCTGGCATAATAGGGTCTTAATCTCTTGATTGCTAGTCCTCAAATATTACTATATTGCAAAAGAATTTATCAAACAATTTCAAAATAGCTGTCATTTGGAGAAATTACTTTGAGTGTGTTCAGCTCTCCACTTTTTTTAAAGTTATTTCTTTAGAAATTCTTGTGGATAAAAATAAAATTAAAATTCAGGCTAAAAAGCTGGTTTTATATAACTGAGTGTTAGAAAATGTTTGCTTCTGGCTGACAATTTGTATGCAAATGAAAACAACATCTATAGCTGGTGCTCTCCTGTAACCTTCATAGTGTTGCTCACTGGTTGTCTTTACAGTAAAAAGTATGATGTTTTTGTCAGACTTACCAACATTTAGAGAAGTAATTCTGAGTAGAAGTAAAATTACCTTCTGCACCTTAAAAGGGCAATGAAAGGGGAGGAGAGGGAAAAGAGGGAGTAAATCTGCGCATTCCTGTTCATTATGAATATAGCTATTTAAATCAGTTCACTCCACAGAGTGAGACATGAGCTAATACTTAATTGCCAGTATTCTGAAAGCCATGCCTCTCAAGGGGAAAAGCATTTCCTCAGCAGCCATTGGCTGAGTCCACTGTGACAGCATCCCTGTGCTATTTACAGAGAATTAGGCTTGGAGAACAGGTATGCCTGTAAACACCTAATTGTTCAGTTGTTATACTGAGTGCTCTACTTCTCACTGAAGACCACAAAGGTTCAAGACATTTTGTAATTCACAGGGGTTTGATCCTCAGATGTCACCTTGCAGTAGTGAGTCTAGAAGCCTCTAGAGGAAAATATATCATCCAAAATTTTCCTGGTGTGTACATTTCTTCCCTCAAAAGTGTCAGTGGCTGCTTTTTCCTTGTTTCATCCTACTGTATCCATTACTGGTTTAGAGAAGACATACACTAAGACCTAGAAAAATATATCCGCAAGAAGTTATTAATGCTCATGCTTCAAAACCAGCTGATATGTTTTTCCTAATGTGATGGCTGGAGTGTATTTCCTGTATCAGTTTCTGTCTCACAACCAGCCAGACCATTGTACCAATAACAGCAAGCTGGCAACCCTTAAAAAACCATACAGACCTAAATTATTTTTGCTGGTTTTGTGGGATCCCAAAGAAAGAGGAGTCCTTGAGATTTAGGGGAGGTGAAGTCCAAATTAACAACGGATTATTCTGCATTGGTATAACAGCTAGTCGAACAGAGCAGGCTTACATAAAGCAGAGCATGATCTGTGGCTGCTATTGAAATGCTTTTGAAATAATACCATGAAAACCATGCAAAACTTTCACATGGTTTAATGATAATGATAATCAAATTCTGCATTACTCTGGAAAGTAGATGTGCTAGAAAGACTTTGTGTTATGTCCCAGCATGCATTTCAGTGATGATTTTGGCCTGATTTTGAACATTTTGCTAGCTGGCTGAGGCATCCAGTTGAGCCTATAATCTGTTTTTAAAAACTAGCTGAAAATTAGCTCTCAAACGTAGCAGATGATGAAGAAAAGGACTAAGAGAGTTTTATTCTTCAAGCTGGGCTGAGTTATGTAGGGGCCACTTGCCCATTCATGTTCCAGAGTGAAAAAGTTCTGCCTAGTATTTGCTTTTCAGCGTTGTTATAAATTTAGTGTGAATCAAGGTATTTTATGGAGGGGAGAAAGCTGCCTTGCTTTTATTTTTGACACCCAGTGGCTTGCCAGCACAATTACACACCGCGCTGCACACTGCGTAACCTCCTCAGTAGCAAGGAAATAATAGAAGTCACAGCAGCATTTCAGGGGATTGCAGTGAATCTGACATAGGCATTCTCTTCTTTTTCAGTCACTTTTTACAGATAAAACCAAAGATAGAACAAACAAGAAAAATGGCTTGTTTGAAAACATGCTGCAGGACAGCACCTGGGCTGTGACAGTCCCGCTCCATCAGCTGGGAGCTGGATGCAGCTTTGGAAAGCATAAATGGTCTCAGCAAAAAACCCAGGGGAGAAGCTCCCTCTGACTCGGCTTTTCGTGCAAGAAGAGGAGAGGAATGGTTTTGTGACTGCAAAAGGCATTTGAGCATAAACTAATTTTTCACAGTACAATATGCCATCACCTCCAACCCCCAAAAGTTTTCATATACAGTTTGGGGAAAAGAAAAGGTAAAAATCCTTCACACAGCTTCAATTTTCTGTAAAATAAGGTGATTTCCTATAGAAACAAATTTCATACCCTGCCAAGTATGAGTACCAGGGCCTTGATATTAGTGGATATTTGGTGTTTTCTTTCAGTTCCTCTCAGCTTTTGGTAAAAGAAGTCCCAAAATATAGGAGCCCTGCTAAGGATCTTAGGCCTGGCCTATTATTGCTTTCTTAACAACAGCCCTTTCTGCTTTGGGAGACAGCTGTCTTGTAACTTGTTCTGAGCAAAAGGGGAATGGGATTTGTATAAAATCCCAGGCATTTGTATAAAATCTCATTTATGTGCAGGATCCAGCTTTGTGAATGTAAACAGTGGGTAAAAACAGCCTTCATATTTTCTACTCCAGAAATATGGCAAAAAGCAGCCTTTATAAAGCATGTGGAATTCACTCAAACAAACTTGACCATCCAAGTGTATTAAAAGTAAAAAGAGTGAAATAATGATGTAAAAGCAAGGTAGTATCAAAATCTAATATCAACCCCCTCCCCCAGTGGTAGTTCACAGGCTAAATGAAGCAGCGGTGCAAAGAATGTGCAGGCACAGAAAGTGTGCCCACACATCATGCATTTTAAGGACTCACCAGCTAATATTTCCTATCTTTTTCTAGAAGCCATACGGTAAACAGATAGCACTAACAAAGTCAAATATTAATAACCAAGAACTGCACATCTCCAAATCCCCTTCCCCCAACCAGCAAAACCCGTAGAAATTTACACTGACCAAAGCAAATAGAAAATAAAAGTCAAAGCACTTACATGGTTGACATTTAGGGATAGAACCAAGTACCCTTTCCATCCTTTTGAATTTCCTAAGTTATAACATTAACAGAAAATAAATACACATTGAAATGGAGTAACTCATGATCGTGACATATAGTCACTGAAAAGTTACAGTAATAAGGTTTTAAAACAGAACATCCCAAGAAGAAATTTTAAACTGTCTCCAGACAGCTCAGATCAATTTAGCATTTTGTCACACACTTAAGTAATCTGGTTAGCTTTGTCCACCCAGAACAGGTTTCTTAGTATAATTACTTTCTGCCATACAGTTCTTCCTTTTGAGGACTGGCATATTTTCAACTCTCCCAAGACTGATTTCTTGTGCGATAGAAAGAGATATGGTTTGCAGAAGCATGAAAACAAATCTATGAAAATATTGATGAAGGGGACATGACTCAACCCTTCACCTAAAACTCAAATGATGCATTGGGTGGTGGTGTAGAATTAATTTAACAGGAAGAAAAAAGTTGTCTCATATTTTATTAATGTTTCTGAGACTTGTCCTGTTTCAGAAGTAGATACCCCAGAGCAATACATAGAAAACCTGCCAGTACCAAGAAACCATTCCTTCTAGCCTGTGTAACTGAGCAAATGACACCAAAACTGATCCCTGTGCTTTCTTGATTTTCAAGAGTTAGACCCCATAAAGCCTGCTCAGAAAAGTGGTTTTGACTACCAACAGCCATCTCAAATTCTTACACTGGAGTTGCCCAAAAGAGAGACTGGCATTATGTGTTTTTCACCCTCCACTTTAACTCCTTGCTCCTTTTAATTGAAATATGAACTGAAAACTGTTCAATGTCCTGCAAACTTATTTCCCACCAAAAGAAGAATAGTTCAGAATTCTTAGGCATTATTATTGATCTAGCTAAGATTTTGTTAAGGTGAAGGTTGGAGGAGGACTTGGGTGTCTTACAGACTTATTGGTTCACCAGTCATGAAGGCAATAACTACTGTTTACTAATACCTGATGTTAGTTTAGGCAGATGAGAAGCCTTTTTGAAAAACAGATGTGCCAAGAGAAGACAAACTTTATGTCTTAGTGGAAGTATTGTCATTACTTCATCCATTTCTTCCGTTTGTTACTTTCCATTATCTCATTCCATGAAGTGCTTTTTGAAAGGAGTAAATCTTAGCATTTTACACCCAATGCAAGAGTAAAAGCTGTAAGTATTTAGACAACAAAAAGTTATATATGCTTATATGAAAGAGATTTCAATCTTCAGAAGCTGTGAATTTGATGAGAACTTTCTGTTTGTTTCCTGAAGTGAAGGAGACTTAACTGGCTTTTTAGGTGAGCTCTGTAATTGAACATAATCTTTTCTCTTTTATCATGTAGTAGGTTAGATGTTGCTAATCTTTGTCTGTATGGTCTTATGCAAAGAGGTTCATTTTGCCATTCATTGATCATTAGAAAAGCAGTAACCTAGTGAATACACACACACAAAAAATGGGAATGAGAAATCCACAGCTGAGAATGTGTTGATAGTGCTCCTTGCTGCTATACAATACATGCCAGCCTCAGTAAAGAAGCAGTTAAAACATATTTGCACCATGGCTAAGCAAGATGTCTTCACACTGTCTCTTTTCTACCTTCTTGTTTATTATTATTACTGTTTTTCCTCATTTAGCATTGGTTCATTGGTTCACTGGTTCATAATTGGTTCCTTAGTTTGAATGGGATTGGTTCTACCTGGATAAATACCTTTTCAACCAGGAAAACAAGGCTGTAAAATAATGACCACTCTTTTTCTTAGGAATACCAGATGACGAGGTTGAATATTTACCCAGGCAGAAACTGCTGTCAAGTCCAGGGACCCAGAGCGAGGTAAGTGGCACTGTGTAAGCTCTACTGAGTAGTACACAGATAGCTCATGTGAACTGAGAGTTGTGCTGCATCAACTGGAGGGCGATTGGTCCTCAGCTGAAGAACAATTTAAGCCCACAAGACTAGCAGTTGACTGGGCAACCAAGCCAATAAACATTATTTGCTTTCAAATAACCTATACAAAGAAGTAGAGTCAAGATCAACACCAAGTTTGTAGGAACACCCATACCTAACTACTGGTGCATACAGGTACTTAAAATGCTTCGTAATCTATCATATTCCTTGCTATATACAGGCACTAAATATACTTTTCATTCCTGAAGCCATGAAAATACCAAACAAGAAATAAGAAGAGAAATCTTGGACTCTACTGAAAATTTAGACTGAACTTGAAGAGTCTGGTTTTTTACTGAACTTCTTTCTATGCTGCCCTTTACACTGGCAACTTTGTTCTCTCTCTTTGTATTTATCTGCATTGGGGCAGTGCTTGCAAGTCCAAGTCATTCATGAGGACTCTGTGACCAGAATCATGTAAAACCACACAAAAATCCCTATATGACTTCCAACATGAATATAAAACATTAAGTAGTTGTATAGAAACAGGCACACAAGTGTAGAAAAGAGTAAGACTGCATAGTTGCATCATCCTTACCTCAGTTTTTAAAGCAAGGAAAAAAAAAGTCCTGCTAGCTCAGAATTTTCAGCATGCACTAAACATGTAGCTACCTTGACAGACTTCTGTCCCGCTCTCTGAAACTCTTAGGCTTCATGTAATTTAAATGCCATTTAAACTATATTTGCAAAATGAGGATCTAAATTTGATTTTTTTCTAGCATATGGGACTCGTTTGGCCTAAACAGGAAATTAAGCCAAATATCAGTCAAAATTCACCACAGATATAGTTGGGGGGTTATGTTGTGCTTGTATTTTTAGTATCAATTATAAATTTCTCTGATAAACTTTTTGGTGTAGGAATCAAGTGTTCTCCTGGCAGAATAATGTTGGATGCCGTCATTGCTCAGCAAGTTATGTGTAATTATATTCAAACTAGCTGCTCTATTTTCAGTTAACTACATGTAGGAAATAGTAATTGTTTAGGGAAAATGTGTTTTATGTGAGCCTCAT
>NW_009934225.1:0-8571 GCF_000696875.1 Nestor notabilis | reverse complement strand
AAGAGTTATGAAATCGCATCCAGTGTCTGAAGAGGTGAATATATAAAGAGATAGAGTAACTGCTTGTGCAAATGAGACAGAGGAACTATCCTGGTGTTTTGTAGATGGGACTAGGTGCTTTTTTTCTATCAGAACAACACAACATTAAAAAATCCACACATCCTTACATTCTTTAAAGGACTAGAGAAATTTGTTGTCTCTGCCAAGTTATTGTTGGATCCATTTGTCTGAATATATTTGGCTAATATATTATAACAGATAGTGCTTTGCTTCTCATGACATGATTGAGATCTATAGCTGAACTGATTACGTATTATTTCAAAACCAAATAAATGGAGAGAATCTCTATTTCTAGGTGACAGTACTCAGGCAGATAAGTAATAATAAGAGGAACGCATGTGCTCTAGAAATCCATTTATTCAGAAAGATCCCAAAGCACTTATTAGATTATTAAGAGAAATCACTTGCACAACCACTTTAACAGTAGCAGTGTAACAATACTACACAGACACCTGCAATGAGAAGAATGTCTTACTGCAGTGATTGTCCCACTGCAGTCTATAGATCATCAGTAACCTCTACAATAGTTACTGTTCATAATTGGTAGTAAATACCTTTGTTAGAGCCTTAGACAATATATAGAAGATGAAGTATGTCAAAAGCTTGATCCAAAAGTCTTTGGAGTAAATATCTAGGGAGTCTCTTGGCTTCATTTATTTCAATGGGACTACTTGATTGCTAGAAGATAACTATATTTTTTCAGAGCAATACTGTTTGGATCTGTCATATAAACCATAGCTCAGAAATGCTTTGATTCAAAGTAACAGTGGGAAGGAGGAATCATGAGATCTCAACAGCAGAGTTGAAGTGACCTGGAACGTCAAAACCCTGGTTTTGAGGTTGAAGCTCTTGAAACAGCGATAGCACAGTAAACAATGTCAAAGGAGTCAAGAGCAGTGTGTGTATTTCCACAGGAGATGGATGGGGAGGCAGTGTAATTTTTCCTTGAGGTAAGCAAACATAGAAGGTCTGCCAGTCATACATATTTTCTCTTTTGCTTAGGCTGTTTATTGCCCACTGCCAGCCAAAGACTTTCATATGCCTTAATGCTAGAAGCAGTAGAACTGGAGTGCCTGGAGTGCCCATATAGTTCAAGTACTAAAGACAGGAACTAGAAGCATATATGTTAATTAAACCTCACATTCTGTTTGCAATATGCTGTTGTTTTCTAGAGAAAATGGACATAAATGCATAACTCATATACGCCATTATCTTCCCTCTGAATCCCATTTAACTGCTTTACATTAAACCCTAGTTAGTATTTTTTCTATTCCAGCATCAACTCTAACAAATCTGGATGGTGACAGCATTGCCTCAATTGTACCATCCCAGTGTGAGCACAGGCACATATCAAAGGACTGTTAAATTATCAACGTTCCTCTGATGCCACTCTGATTTTAAAAGCTGGCATGCTCTAGAGGCAGTACAATAGTGTCAGAACAAGATGTGCGCAAGGGCCCAGCTCCACTTGCCTCACTTGCATGCTGGGGAACTTAAAGTGAATTGCTGATGCTGACTGCTGCTCTCCCTCAGAGAGCGTGACCTAGAGAGTCACCAACCAGGTTTCTGAGCCTCTTTGTAGGAGGACCAGTGTTAGAAAGCAGCTTCCTCATCCACCACACCTCATCTTGACAATCCGTCTTCCACTTACATGGTCTCTGTGTGGGATATTTCTCCAGGTAGACCTCTGTGTGGGTTTCTCAATCTACAGGAGTAGTTGGCATCATGTTAAGATGTTTGGATGTCAATGAGACAAAGTAAACAGTACTGAAGAAATTGAGTTAATTCTCTGTATAATACGTGATGGTGTAGAAGGGAGTGTTGGTACTCTGTGCAAAGGACCCGGGGAGACAATGGGGAAGGAGTCATTCCAAGAAGTGTGGAGTGATATATAGATGAATTTGATCAAAAAGTCCCTTGGAAATCAACTGACTATGTTAATGTTTCAGCAATGAATTTTGTTTCTTCGGAGTGATTGTAGCAGTTAAAGGAACAATGCTTCATTTAGTAGCGAATCAGCATTTCCATTTGCTTTCTTTTTCCCCCCTTTCCAAACTTAAAAGAGTTTCGTGGAAAACAGTGAGACTACCAGAAAGCAAAGACATGCATAGGTTATGCTAAAATGAACACACATTTGAACCAGCTTTATCCATCCTTGCTTTTAATGGGGCCCTGAACTCCGTAGAGGCTGTTAGGTGCTTTTGTAATACAGATTAACAGTAATACTAGAGTTCCTCCCATATCTCATTCCTCCCAAAGAGAGAGACTTAGGCTAAGTTACTTTAAAGCTCTCCTTAGGCTGTTGTGAGTTCAGTGTGAAAATATATCCGTTGCCATCTCACGTTAACACTTATGGCTCTAGAAGTGGGGGCCTTTTGCTTTTACTGTAGCTTGTCAGATTATGGAACTGAAGGAACCATTGATCCCTGAAGGATAAAAATCAGTGGAAGGCTCCTTAAAAGAAAAATAGAGTATATTCAAACAGCGTTAGAGGAAGTCCTCTCTTTGTAGTCTGAGATGTTGAAGGTCAAAGAAAAAAAAAAAAAAAAGAAAAAGAGTCCTACATAAAAGTTAAGGGAAGAAAAAAAAATGTTAAGGCAAAGCAGCGATTGGAAGTTAAACTAGAAAGAGAAGTAAAACTTAAAGGTTTTCCTAGTGTCTGCCCTTTGTTTTTACAGTGTTAGCTATTAGAAAAAAAAACAACCCTTGCTTTCAAACTGCTGCTTTAAGGTGCTGCATTAAGGTAAGTAAATAAAGTATCTTATTTATTGCTGAAGAACAAAAATGTTGCATTCTTAAAAAAAAAAGAAAACATTATGAAAATAATTGTTCAGGAATTCTGGAGGATTTGGATACCTAATTGAAGAGAATTATGTCATTTTTAATGGGAGCCATGTACCCACATTTCTCTAGAAAAAAAGGTGGCTTTGGAAACTTTAGCTAAGCTGCACGTGTACTTATTTTTAACTGGGATAACGCTTTGCAGTGGGAGTGAGGAAAACTGGAGCATCTGGATGGTGCTGCTCACGCAGTAGGCTTATGAATTCCTTCCGTCTCCTGCCTTGTGTTACATTGTAGCAAATGACATTAGTGAAGTAAAACTTGGGATTTTTAAGTCGGGGGCTTTGGTCCTGTCCCCCTGGAGGAAGATAAAGCTTTCCCTGGCTCCAGCCTGTGCTGGATCAGGCTGGCAGGGCCAGCCAGCACAATTTATGCCCTGGTCATTGCACTTAGAGGATCCAGTGCAGAGGAAAAAAGGGGAAGCCACCCAGTGAAGACCATAAAACTCAAAAAAAGTGAGTTAGGACTCAGATGGGGGGTGGGGGGAAGATCCAAGTGAGATTTCACAAAAAAGTGAGTTTTCTGTTGTTTGCAATACGTGCTATTTACCAAGCTGGGAGTACACTGTACTTAAAGAGCTAAAGCATTTTCTTTTGTTTTCCACATACTAACCTCTGGCTTTTTGCCATGCCCACAATATGCTCACTTTATGCCTGTCAATTTAAATGAGTTTTGTTTTAATTTTTATACCAGATGAGTTAATTTTGTGGTCTTCAAAAAGGCTAGGTGGAGAGTTTCCCAGAAACATAGCATTTCCAAATAGCCTCTTCAAGTGGAATCACTTACTGCAATTTAAATATTCAAGCACTTTTGTTTCAAAGTTAATATTGTTTATAGGAAGCAAATGCAAATAAGTGGTAAAAACCTTTTGGTATTAGGTCATTAAAAATCCATTCTTGACTTCCTGCCCACAACTACATCTTTTTTCAGACCTGCCACCCATTTCATTTAAGCACTTAGCTTTCTTCTAATGAATGAATTGGCATTTGATATTACCTTATTATCCTATAAAGCAAAATGCATACTCAATAACATTAACGGTAATTTCTCATAAAGACACATTATCGATCCGGGTGCTACCTGTAAGCATTGAAAATTACAGCCTGCACACAGAGCTTTTCACATCTGGGCCTGAAGAATTAAGGAAAAATTAAATTTGACAGCAGTAAATTCACAGGCACAATCTAGGCACCAATTTATATGCAAAATGAAATGCTTTATGAAAATTTCCTCTATTTTCTCACGGAGATTTGGGAAAAAGATTTCACTAGATGCTTCACTCTCTAATATCCCTCTACTTAAATATTATACTGCAGTCACTGCAGACTCCCTTTGATGTATAAATAATCAAGTTAAATTATGTGCAGCAAGGAGACTAGTGCTCTGCCATTCTTATTTTACAAAGTAATATCTACCCTAGAGGGTCAAATTTCCCTGACAAATTCTTAATTACTATGTTGCAACAGAAGCAGAATCTATTTGTGCATAAATCCCGGGCATTCCCATGTGGTAAGTAACTAATATTACCAACCATTTCACTTGGCCTGTTCACTGAACTCCATAATTAGATAATACTTTTGATGATGGTACATTTGAAGTCTTAATCCATTTAATTTTTTATGAGATTTTTTTTATTTTAATAGGGATATGTTAGTGACCGCTGCCTATTTAAAAATCATTAGAATTCTGTCCACAGCAGTAATAAAGATTAAAGATTACTAATATGGCATTCATAACCTTTCTGGTTTTCTAGAAATCTGGGGCTTAAGGTAAATGTTAAAGGTCATTTAATATGTTAGTCAGTAATTATAATCCTGTGTAATAGGTTCCTTTTCTAATTATCCTGGCATAAAAGTTCTATTGTTTGGATCTATTCTTCTGATTTTCTTATTTGGGTTTTTAGGGAAATGAATAATCCTGGAATTAAGTTTCTGAACACTGATGAAAGTAGGTAATGCACAATGATTAACTGGATAAAAGCCATATGTTTGAATGCCGCATAATATCTTGCCTTGAAGTTACTTACAAAAGATGCAGCATCCCTTTCCAGGAGAAATAAAGCAGAAAGGTCACTGCAGAGATTAATACCTTTTTTTATTTTAATATCAAACATTGACAAATAAGATAAAGGCTTTGTGAGCAAGCTCAGAAGAAAGCGAGAGTGGTTAAACAGTAGTTGGGAGAAAATCTTAAAAGAATAATCTGCTGGTCATTTCAGAGGCACGGAAAGGAAACTTCCTCCTTGATGCCCCGATTCAGGAAAACATTCAGGCATATATTTCATTGAATGCATCATTTTCTACGTGCTTTCCTGCGGTGCAGCTTGGATCTGCACCTATCTACTGCCCCGCGATGCAAGTAGAATTGCTAAGATTAGCTGAAGAAAATGTTCTTTCCCTTCTGCTCATGCCAAAAAAAAATCTGGGTGATTTTGTCTTAGAAATACTCTTATTTTCTATGATATGGATATTCTGCAATGCCTTTCTTCCCTTTCCTGCACACAGATATATATCCACAGTGCTTGTAGATTCTGCATTAACAAAATTTATATACCAGTACCTGAATTCTGGTGTAAGCACTTAAAATCACATCTAGGTACAAGGCATTTGATATTAAACACATTCTCAAGCTCCCTTTAAGTTTAGTGTGTACTAAAATGCTGTGTTAGGTCACAGTGCCCTGCTGAATCAGGTCAAAGGGTCCAAAGGAACAAAAGTACCCCTACAAAAGCTGCTGGGTTTCTGGCCAGATGTTTTCCTGCTGGCCTTGGATCTCACACCACACACCACAGCTGAGAGCCATCATGCTCTCACTAAAGGAGGAAAAATGTAAGAGAAAAGCAGAGCAACAGTAAGAAAACGTCTTTGGGAGGTGACCTGCTCTTTATAGTGTTTTTCAATTTTAGCACAATACAAATACATAATAGCATTAAAAAAACCCCAATGTCACTAAGTCTAAATTCAGTGGTAATTATATCTCACGAGCTGGCTTTGGGCAAGTCACTAAGGTCACATTTGAAAAGCATCTGCAGGTCATGATTTTTCTCCATGGGCGCTGAGCAGCTTGAACTACAGATTTGTGCTGGAGTTGATGTTCTGTACTTCTGAAAATCAGACCTCCAATGTCTTAGTGTGGGAGTAGAAAAAATGTTTACAAACCCGTGAAAATTCTAGTCCTAGGATCTTTATTTTAAAGGAAGGACAGTGATACGGCCTGCTGAGGTTGTATGAAATTTAAATGGTCAGGTTTTATAAGGCATTTCCCTTTTCAAGAGAAAGACAACTGCTAGTACACAAGTTGATAAACCACTGAAAATCATAGCCCAAGTCTTTTTCAGCAGTCCTTTTTATTTTTGAGCATGTACAAATTCACAGCCTCTTGTACTTGGAGTTATTTCAAAGGAGCTAAAAAGCAGACTGATGAATGTAATTTAGCTATGATTGGTGAATTTTTGAGAATGCTAAATCAGAATTGTATATAAACCCTTGATTAAGAAATTAATCTCTTACAAGCATTTCCTTCATACTGAAACCAAAGTAGCAAAATCTGAGGCTCTCTTGTAAAGAAGCAATAGCTGACTTGAGAAAAAGCTTAACTTCCTGATATTATCAGTAAATCCATATAAGCAGCCTTCTTTCATATCTTTTTTGAAATATTAGAGTGAAGAGAGTATGTTAAAGTTCCAATTCTTTTCTACCTCTGTTTTTTTGCCTCTACTTTTTTGCCTTTTATATAGCTGCAGCCTCCCAATGAGTCTTTCAGACCAAATACTACACAACATTCATTTAAAGGAAAATTAAGACAGCAAGAGTTTTGTTTATACACTTGCACAAAATTTACCCATTCACCAATCTTATGCCAGATAAATTTCATGAGCAATTCTCATAGCTATTTCTGGTTTAAAGTGCCACTCTGATCCCAAATTAACAAACTTGGTTGAAATTAGTAATAGTCTAGTTATTATGAATATTCACAGGAGTCTCTGGCTCAGTTTCTACCTAAAGAAACTGTGACCAAATATTAGCTCTTTAAACTGAGTATCTGTCCAAGGAAAGATCACTGAAAAAGGAAGACACATACGTTGTGCATCACCAAATGATCTTCCAGTCACTGAATGACAAGAGTCAGACTGCACTTATCCTTTGGAGCTGCATAGCACACCAATAGAAGAGCAGGCAGTCTCCGAGCCATCTCGGCGCCAGTCAGAGCTCTCCAGCCCTTCTCAAAAGTAGGAGCAGCTTCAAGGCTTCATCTAATCTATATTTAGCTAAGATATTTTGCCTTCTCTCGAGTCAGAATGCTCTTGCCATGCTTCCTTCCTACATCACATCTCTCATGGTAGTGATCAAATGTAACTGGACCTGATTTGCCTGTCCTGGATGTATTCTGTGGGCAGAGGACCCTTGTGGATAAACCACATCATGCACAGCCACATCTTGCACAGCCACAGCTGCCTATAGGCTGATGCAAAGTACCCCTGCAAAGTGTAACAAAGATTTTGCTTATGGGGTATTTATTTTTATTGTATTGATCTTTAGTATGCTTCTACAGAGAACTTTTCTAAAATATTTTCCATTATTCTGCAATGTGAATAAAAGGGTAGGTAGAAGATTTTATATTATTCAGTCATCTGCTACTTAATCCTCACAACTGTGAAAAAGAGCGAGATTTCATGGGACTGGGGAGGAAAGATCCACAGTGAATAATGATTGAGTACAGTGGAAAACTGCAGTACTCTTAGCACCTTTTTCCCATTTCTAACAGTGGGTGCAACCATGTTGCAGATGAGTATTCACTGTAATTCCATCACCCCAAAAGTCAAACTGGTAAAAGTCTTTGGGTGACTATTAAGCATTACTGGTGAGCCACAAGTGGTATAGCTTCGTGACACCTTCTTGCATATTAGTTCATTTCCGAGTGCTGTTCTAATTATCAGCAAACTCAAGAAAAAGTAAATTTCATCATAGGCAAGAGCTAGCATTAGATTTCACCCAGTCATCTCCTTAGTAAAACTACGAGATTAAATCCTGGGTCTGGGCCGGTAATTTTTTGTAACAGCTTGAGCATTTAGTAAGAATTAACTTGATAGCATCTAAATATACTATGTTTGTTATTTCTAAGTTTAGGACTGTAAATGAACTGCTGATGTAAAGGGAGAGCTGAGAAACTCAGGAATTATACAATGCAATACTATAAAATTATTTTATGTGTTATTGTTTATTTGCTCTCAAACACAGGTTCAAATTATTGAGGCAGAATGAAAGGAAGGATAACTCATAATGTTTTAAGCAATGCTTTAGCAACAAAACTTTTAATATTAGAATTATTTTAGATCTACATATACCTTTTCACTGTTTATTTCTTTGCAGAATTGTCAAGAGTTTTTCCCTATAAGCGTATAATATACTACTACACCTGTAAATATGCATAGAGAGTCTTGAGGTTTATAAAACTATATAGGCATAACTTACAGCATAAACTGTCTTACAGATCTGAGGAATAGTTCAACAGCACAGAGCAACATAATTAGAGCTATGAAACTAAGTTACTTTCTGTCAGATTTTTTACTCGAAAAAGTTGCAGAACAGAAAGGAGCAGATTCTAGTGCACTATAGCCATGCTCAGAAACAGCCTATCTGAGGTATAGAATCATAGAATAGTTAGGGTTGG
>NW_009934224.1:0-11228 GCF_000696875.1 Nestor notabilis | reverse complement strand
GGACACCACTCGTTACTGGCCTCCAACTGGATATTGAACCATTGACCACGACTCTTTGTGTGCGGCCATCCATCCAGTTCTTTATCCAGTGAGTGGTCCATCCATCAAAGTGGTGTCTCTCCAATTTAGAGACAAAGAGGTCGTGTGGGACAGTGTCAAATGCCTTGCCCAAGTATGGAGACAGGAAATGAGATGTGACTAGCAGGTCAAAGGAGGCAATTCTGCCCCTCTACTCTGCTCTTGTGAGACCTCACTTGGAGTATTGTGTCCAGTTCTGGTGTCCTCAACATAAAAAGGACATGGAGCAGTTGGAGCAAGTCCAGAGGAGGGCCATGAGAATGATAAGAGGACTGGAGCACCTCCCTTGTGAAGACAGGCTGAGAAAGTTGGGGCTGTTCAGCCTGGAGAAGAGAAGGCTGCATGAAGACCTCATAGTAGCCTTCTAGTATCTGAAGGGGGCCTACAAGGATGCTGGGGAGGGACTCTGCATTAGGGACTGTAGTGGTAGAACAAGGGGTAATGAATTTAAACTTAAACAGGGGAACTTTACGTTAGATATAAGGAAGAAGTTCTTCACAGTGAGGGTGGTGAGGCACTGGAATGAGTTGCCCAAGGAAGTTGTGAATGCTCCATCCCTGGCTATGTTCAAGGCCAGGTTGGACAGAGCCTTGGGCAACATGGTTTAGTGTGTGGTGTCCCTGCTCATGGCAGGGGGGGTGGGACTAGATGATCTTAAGGTCCTTTTCACCCCTAACTATTCTATGATTCTATGTTTAAAGAACTGATTTGAAGTCGTAGCCTAGTGGTATTCTTGTAGGCAATAATATTCACATCATGTCTTAAAGCCTAAATACTTCTACACAGTGTCTGAGTGTATTTATATTTAAAGCAGTCATGTTTCTGACTGATGGAACAAATCTTATTCTTGCTCATGGAATATGAAAAAAAGTAAGATAAGATATCTTGTTCAGTTTTGGTCCAATGATGCCCAAGAAAAAAATGTAGTTAAGCACATAACAAATACTGAAGACTATGACAGTATTGACAATAGTTCTAAAGTGTTAATCAAACGACTGCTACAAGAATTTTGCATTTATTTAGAAATACATGAATTTTAGGTATATGATGGTTTGTACTCAATATAAACAGTCCATTTAAAAAAGCTGCACCCGCACTTGATATCAGTGAGAAAACACTGTATCATTTCTATTTAGTTCTATAATTTAGTAGGTGTTTGGAATTATTTCAACTTGTCAGAAAAAGTCCGACTTGCTTTTTGAGTTCTAAAATCACAGCTTCATACCTAGGCTATTCTAATGGCCCCATGATACAAATTAGCTTAAGAGATTCCAGAATAGCTGGCTAGCTTTTTTTTTCTGTTGTTTTTTTGAATTTTAGATCTCCACTTAATGATTAAAAGAATTCTGAATGAGCTTGCCACAGTGTTAAACAACAAGCACCAAAGTTCAGATTCTGTTGCAGCTTCTATTTTGTCTCTGGCTGTTATTGGTTTAGCACTCTGAAAAGCTCACTGTAGTAGCTGAAGATTGCCATGTTTCTTTTTTATTCCTCTGTGATCCATAAGGAAGGTTATAGAAAAAAATACTATTTAAGGAAAAAAAAAAAGACAGTAAATTTTAGAACTTGAAAGTTGCTTACTTTTACTTGAAAATTTCCAGGCAGCTTGCCTTATGATGTGCTAGTTCCTTAAGCTTTATGCACAACAACAACAGATCACCCACCAAGACTAAAAAAAATGTCAGATTCATTGCAAACATTTCAGTTATTTCAGAAAAACTGTGGCTGGTATCTACGTGTCTGAATGCATGGATAAATACTATCAAATCTGCCAATAAATATATACTACATCCACACTAAAGTGTTCTAAAAGTGTACTTCTTTCAGATAACAACCTTTGCTATGTTGAGGGATTGCTTTAGAATATTAAGAAAGGCAAACTTGACAGTGGCTGCTACCTAGCTGAAGATGATAATATTTCTAAACGTATGTGCCCATAGCTAATTACATTATCATTGCAAACTGGTACAGACATACTTTATTTTAGCAGGAAATCCTGCTTTTCAGGTATTCTCTTGGAGACTTCTGGGCTCCAATCCTGCTATACAGTCCCATTGCTTATGTCTGGCTTGCCACCAAACACAAATAGTTCTTCTGACTACAGGAACAGAACCTTAACCTAAAGGGCTAAATTCTTCTTTGGCTCAGACTGTGTGCAAAAATCCTTGGCTGCATTTATTAAGTCAGCATATCTTTTCTTCTGTTAAAGTGATATTAGACATGGATAAAATTTTTCATGTAAACTTTTAAGTTAAAATGCAGATTCAGTAGTTCTGAAGTAACAGTTTCAAACAACCTATTTGCTTAAAAATATTATTTAATAAGAAATTGAAATATTTTGTTTAATTTACAATTTTTTTTGTTTATTTTACAGTCTGAAGAACAACTGAAAAAAGTATTATTGATGATAATAACTGTGATGTTCCCGACAAATAAACCAAATAAATTTTATACAATGAAACTTTTTATCTATTTTGTCCTTATGTAAGAACTTTTATTTTAAAAAAGTTTAATTTGAAACTTTTTTTCCTTTTCTAACAGCTGTTTCTCGCTTCTTTACTCTCAAAAAAATGAACGTTGGCATAAATTGATAAAATTAGGTTTTGCTTAGCTTTACTTATTTGTACTACTGAATAGTCACTGATACATAGTGAGGTAAACCTTTGTATGTCAAGGAAGTTGTAATTTGAGAGTGAGAGACATGGTACTGTATGCTGAAGTGTTTTGTGTTTGGAATTTTTTACTATTATTTATTTTTTTAAATAAAGATGGTAAACTGATTCAGTGCTTTCAGACCTGGTGAAAGATTTCCTCAAAAAAGTCTTGCTTGTGGAAGAAGCTGTTGACACCAAATCACTCTTTTTTAAATGGGAAAAATTCTTGGGGAAAGAAAATTTAATGTTGTTCTCCAAGTACGATAGTTTTAGAAGATGCCTAATGGGTTAGGTTAGCATTCAAGCAGCTGTAACTCCTGCATCATTTGCAATTGGAGCTCTAGTGGAATGTGATGTGCTCTGGTGATATCCAGTGCAGCAAGCAAAGTGGCAGTTCAAGATCTGAATGTACTATGTTAAAATACATCTTTTTACCCCTTCGTTGTGGTTCAAACCCAGCCAGCAACCCGGAACCACGCAGCTGCTCACTCACTCCCCCCCAACTCTTTTCTTCAGAAGTTTTATTAACAATAAAAGTATTTAGTAGATTCGTTTCTTTAACACATCTTCAATTATATTTCATCATTGTACAACAGAATCCTGAAGTGTCTACAGAAGAATTGTACACTTCTTTCTGTACTGGAGCAATAAAGGTCAGTAGTTCATGACACAGTCTTTCAACACTTTTTCTTTTCTTATTTTATGGATTGAAAAAAATTTACATTTCACTTCTGAAAATCAATAAGCTAAATATAGAAGCTAATAAAAAGTTAGAAGAAATGATCATTGACATTGAATGCTGGCTTCTGGGTGTCTAACCTGAAGAACAAGTTTCAAGAGTTTGATTTCAGCCCTGTCTCTATGTGTGCACACCTAAAGTTATCTCAGATTAAACATTCATATTCTAGAACATAAAGCTTTCTAGATATTTTAGAAAATGTGGTTCAGAGATTTCAAACCAAGGTACAAAAATACTCTATTTTGTTGTGCACTTATTTTTGTAGAGAGCCTCCTGCATGTGTAAAGAATTTAATAAAAATTCTCTACATTTATAATGAAAATGTTGCCTTCTCTGATACCTAGTAAAGCGTTCAGCTGAGTCATAGCTGAGTTTTGAAATGTTTCTTAGAGATAAAATTATATTCAGGAAAATGTAGCCAAAGATATTGGAAAGTCTACCTATATGAAAACTGACAACTAAAATTCTTCGTTTCAAAATCAGATAGTGGATAACTTGTAAAAAGTTTTGGTATTACTACAAATTTACACATATGACTGAACCTCAGCCATGTTTACTATACAAGCATTGTTTGGGAAGACATGCTCTTGGTATGTATATTCTGATCTGCAAGATAAGTTGTTAGGAAAAATAAGGAAGAATGAATCATGAATGATAAATTCTGAAAGTCTGGTTCAGCATATCTGTGTAAAATATAGCTAATTTGGAATGCTGGTATACTTGATTTTAGTAGAAGATATGAAAGCTCTGATTTATGTTTAAAAACTTCTCTGCTAGGCACATACATATATATAATTTGACTTTTTGTCCTGAATTTAGAAAGAACCCAAAACTATTAACTGTTGCATGGATATTCTGACTTGTGTAATAAGATGTCCTAAGTCTGACAGAAAATGTGATTGTATTACTGGTTTTTGGACTCTAAACTTTGTAAGGAGGACTTACTTTTGTTATTTTATGTTTGCTCAGTGGGGCCTTCATTCCTCATTTTCGAGTCCTAGCTATTACTGTAATACAAATATTAAATAATAAATGTTCTTATATTGTTCTTCCAGAGTTTTGTAAGAGAAAACGTGTCGTGGTAAAAGAAACCTATTTGTTTTAGAATGTTGTTCAATTGAAAACTTATTATTTTAAAATTAAACACTTTCTACAGTATAGTCTATTTAGTATTTTTTCCTTATTGTCTGCTTATAGTATAAGTTTAGGAGATTAAAAGTCAACTGGAATCACATTGTTTTTAAAAGCTTCCTGGGGTTTCAAGGTATTATTCTCTCCCCTCTCAAGGAAAACAAACTAATATGCTCAAAACCTATTAAATTTATTACCTTCTTGATGAAAAAGGCATAGTTTACAAGCATCTTTGCTTGCAGATTTTTTATTTAGGACTTTGCTAATTGTGGTTGGTGCAACAGTATCACTTGGACTTGGATTTAACTTACATATTAAAGCATAGAGATGTTTATGTCGGCTTGTAAGTGTGTACATGTGAACTTCATGGCTTGCGTACTCCTTTTCTTTTGTTCCTGCATGCCAGTAGGGTTTAAATTGGAGATATATCTAGCTGGCCAGGTGAAACTCTTGCTGGTGGTGATACAATGGAGAACTGTAGGAATAAAAGGAATGTTTATGTTAAAAATAAATATTTAGTCAATTTATGAAACTCAGTGATGAGCAGAAGTTCAAAGATTAGAAGTGTCTGATTCATGATTTAATGCTGAATATTTTAAATTATAATTACATTCTGTTTTCTATTTGTAAATCCTTTCAGGCTTGGTTTTGAATTGTAAGACTTCTAATTTTCTAGGAAGTATTCTAAGCATTTACACAGAAGTTATATTAAGCACGATTTCGAATATTTTACACTGTATTAGTTTTTTTTCATCGGGATCTGTCTATTTTTCATCTGGTTTAATGCTGCTGAGATGCTTAGTACACCAGGACCATGCCATTAAAGCAGAGAAAATATTATTGCATTCAGTGTCTATTCTTCTAAAAGGTAGTTGGACACGACAAATTAATAAAAAAATCCCATAGCATTTGCTTATATTCAATTCTGAAATTAATTTTTGAAAGTGTTAGTTATTCTTGCAAGGTTCTGAGTTTTCTTGGTGTTACTGAAGGCCAGGAAATAAAAGTAAGCAGCTTTCAGTATAAAATGCTTAGTGTATTTTCATTTAAGTAAGTGTCTGAAGGCCAGCAGTTGTCATTCATTGGTCAAGCACAAAAGGTTAAGACAACTCCTAACAACAACAACAAAAAAATCATATCTTATAAGATCAAATCAAAGCAGAAATGGCACTTGTAAGTATTGCTTATGTTCTCTCATTTTATTTTTTGCCACAAACTAAAGCCAAGATGTTCATCTTCTCTTTAGTATTAATATTTTTTTAAATATATTACGTCAAGAAGTGAATATCCTTGACTACGGTGTTATCACCTTTTAAGAAACACCAGAGGAAGATAAATTGAAGAAAATACATTTGAAAATTAAGGAAATTACTCTGAAAAAGCAATATGAAAATGATCATGAGAAGATATGCTTACATTGTTTTGTGGATACTAGTCTTCGTTAAATAATAATTCCCACTTTTCATTTTGTACTAAAGAGGCAATGTATCTATGATGTCTAAATAAGAAAATGACATTAACATGAATGAAGAATTTTTATTGTTTTTCTCCTTGATTTGCAAGGCAAAAAAATGGTAAGATGGTTGTCATCAATTGCCAATTATTATCATAGATGAAACTGATGATTTCAGGTTTCAAATGCTTTGAACTAAGACTTTTTGTCATTAGTTTGGTGATAGGTGCCTTGCATAATGAAAGACAGATATGCTTCTCTAACTCACAAAGTCCTCCTTTTTGCTCAGCAGATTGCAGTCTTTACATGTTAAAACCCCAGAAGATTTGGTATCATCTGTGCTTGCATCACATTCTGATCTATTAGTCTGCATGCAAGTAAGCATTCTACTCAACTATATGTAGAAATAAGCATTACTATTATTATTATTGTACCAAGAATCTGTCATAATGCCAATCTAGAGGTTTGTGAGCAAACATAAGAGAGAAAGATATGCCTGGAATAAGTAAGTGTCAGAGCAGAGGAAGACTGAAACAAAAATCTCTCCTCAGTGAGTGAGTGAGTGAGAACTCAGTGGGTTTCTCACTGCGAAAGACATCTAAGTTATCTTCAGGCTGGGAAGGAGGATTGTGGAAATTTAATATAGAAACAAAATAATAAAACAGTTTAGCTTAGAAAGGACCTTTAAATATCATCTAGTCCAACACTCCTGTCATGGGTAGGGACATCTTCCCCTAGACCAGGTTGCACAAAGACTTGTTAAACTTGACCTTGAACAATTACAATGATGGGGCATCTACAAATTCTTTGAGTAACTTGTGCCAGTGTCTCACCACTCTCTTTGTAAAAAGTTTCTTCCTTATGTCTAGTCTAAATCCCTTTCAGTTTAAAACCATTGTCCCTTGTCCTGTGACTTCAGGTCCTGGTAAAATGTCTCTCTCCAATTTTCTTATAAGCCCCTTATATACTATGAAAGTCTGCAATAAAGTCTCCCCAGAGCCTTCTCTTTTCCAGGCTGAACAACCCAACTCTCTCAGCCTTTCTTCATATGAAAAGTATTCTAGACCTCTGAATGTTTTTGTGACCCTCTACTTTAACAGGTCCATGTCTTGTGCTGTGGATTAAATTTTATTGGACCCAGTACAGACCCTTGAGGCACACCACTAATTATTGGTTTCCACTTGGACATTGAGCCATTGGTTATGATGCTTTGAAAGAAGTCATTCAGCCAATTCCTTATTCATCTTACAGTCCATCCATCAAAGTTATATCTCCAATTTAGCAGCAAGAATGTTATCAGGAACCTTACCAAAGACCTTGCAGGAATCTAGGTAGATGACATCTGTAGTTCTTCCCTTGTCTACTGATGCAGTAGTAGAAGGCCATTTGATTACTCATTCATGATTTGCCCTTGGTGAAGCCACTTGGCTCTCTTATCACCTCCCTGTTTCCCATATATTTTGACATATGGAGTCTATTCTTTGATCTTACAAGGCAAGGAGGTAAGACTGGTTGGTAAAAACGTGGACACACAATTTTAGTTGTCATTAAAATGTGAGCTGTATGGCTAAAAAAGAGTAATCAGGAAGAAACGTTGGTGATTGTTAAATTTTTAAATTACTTATGATCTGTTTATAAATACTTACATTTCAAAGATTCAAAGCAGCCCTGCAGAGAAGGACTTGGGGGTGTTGGTTGATGAGAAACTCTACATGAGCAGGCAGTGTGCGCTTGCAGCCCAGAAAGCCAACTGTATCCTGGGCTGTATCAAAAGAAGCATGACCAGCAGGTCAAAGGAGGTGATCCTGCCCCTCTACTCTGCTCTTGTGAGACCTCACTTGGAGTATTGTGTCCAGTTCTGGTGTCCTCAACATAAAAAGGACATGGAGCAGTTGGAGCAAGTCCAGAGGAGGGCCACGAGGATGATAAGAGGGCTGGAGCCCCTCCCATATGAAGACAGGCTGAGAAAGTGGGGGCTGTTCAGCCTGGGGAAGAAGAGGTCGCGTGGAGACCTCATAGCAGCCTTCCAATATCTGAAGGGGACCTACAAGGATGCTGGGGAGGGACTCTTCCTTAGGGACTCTAGTGGTAGGATAAGGGGTAATGGCTTTAAACTTAACCAGGGGAACTTTAGGTTAGCTATAAGGAAGAAGTTCTTCACAGTAAGGGTGGTGAGGCACTGGAATGGGTTGCCCAAGGAAGTTGTGAATGCTCCATCCCTGGCTATGTTCAAGGCCAGGCTGGACAGAGCCTTGGGCAACATAGTTTAGTTTGTGGTGTCCCTGCTCATGGCAGGGGGTTGGAACTAGATGATCTGAAGGTCCTTTCCAATCCTAACTATTCTATGATTCTAGCTGCAAGGAAAAAGAGTGATATGTGACTTTAGAATAACAGGTACTGATTAATTAAAAAGCTGGTTTTTGGCATATGGGTCTTGTCTTTGGTTCTAAGCATCTGAAACAATAGCATCATAAGTAAATGGGAGCAAAGTGTTAGAGATAATGTATAAATTTGGAAGAAAAGACATACTCTTTGTCTTACCTTATTGTTTTGTTGTTACCATGTTGTTAAGTCCAGTCAGCCTACCACTTAGTAAGATGAACATGGCAGTTGGTCACTTAGTTGAAATCAGGCAAGATGCCTTGAGAATTTGAAACATTTATTACTCAAGTTATTTTTTTAAGAGATAGGTAATATAAAAGGTCTTAGAAGAATTGCAGAACAGGTTTTTCACACTTGTTGCCAAACAAAGCAGAGTAATAACATTGAAGGGACTGCTTCTGGTTTTCTTTGGTTTTACTAAATATGATTTAAGCCAGTGACATACTGAAAGTAAAAGGCTATTCACAGTGTTTTCTGTAAGTCCTAATAGGGTTTTTTTTGTTTGTTTGTTTGTTTTGGTTGGTTGATCTCTGCAATTAATGATTTATGCTGTTGCTACTACTACTTCTTCTTCTGCTATACTACTATCAGTAATCTACGGCTTTATGCTATCTACTGCCACAAGACAATAAATTTGGAAGTTAGTTTAAGAATAGCTACCAGCACCTTCCTCCTAGTTCTTGGTAGAATGTGACTAAGTTCTAGTGATACCACTTAGTTTTCACAGAATTCAGCTTCTAGACTGGTTAGGCTAATCAGTCATTAACTGTGAATTACTTAGATGTGAAAGAGATTAACAGAACCAGATAAACACGGACAGCACATGAAAAGGCATTTTATTGACTTCAAACTACAGGACCAATTAGTCAAATCTTGCTTTAGTAAAACTCAGTGACAGGGGTTTTTTCTGACTTTAGATGGAGATTGAAGTCTATACAGTAATAATTCTATGTTTCTGCAGATTTTCTTTCATGTATGTCAGAGTTTTGTAATTCCAGAATTCTGTGTTCCATATTTCTTTATTTTACATTAATTATTAATTTTCAGCTCTCAGAAGCAAATAACAAAACTCATTGAGGCTTCATAGACTGGTTCACAAAGGATAGATATTTTAAGTGTTTCTTTTCTAAGCAGAAGTTTGTTGTGAGCCATCTGGGACAGAATCCAAAATTTCTTCTTCCCAATTATAAGGCTTAAAAATACAAAGTTTATAAAAATTAATTCAAGGTACAGGATGTTATACCTCATTTTTACTGTAATCTTTGTTATGAGAACAAAATAGTGTAATTTTAATAACATATTCAAAAGACAGCGGTCTAACATACCTAGTAGTATGTTTACCTGTTCATAGGTATATTAGCTATGTATTCCACAGACAGCAGAAAGTAAACTTTGAAAAATGCATGAGGTTTTAATTCTATTCCTTCAGCAAAGTATTTAATGAGAACACAGCATGTCACAACAGGAATCTGTCCTCATGACAATGACTGCAGTGAGAACAGAAATACAATCTTGTAGTCCACACCATTTTCTAAAGACAAGAAGGTTCTGGTTTCACTACTTTCTGAATTTTTACTTTCCTTTTTCATAAAAAATCTTGTGTTGTAGCAACCCAGTTCTGCTCTCAAGTCATCCCGATGAGTCATCTTCAGCTAACGGGAATCCATGGATAATCAGAAATTCTCTGGACATATTTTTCTTATTGAACATATTAAATAGGCTACTTCTCTCTCTCTCTGATTATCCTCCTCATTTCTCCAGTAAAGCACCATCCTAACCACCATAACTCATTGTTGCTAGAATCAGAATAGTTAGGGTTGGAAAGGACCTTAAGATCATCTAGTTCCAACCCCCCTGCCATGGGCAGGGACACCTTGCACTAAACCATGTCACCCAAGGCTCTGTCCAACCTGGCCTGGAACACTGCCAGGGATGGAGCATTCACAACTTCTTTGGGTAACCTGGTCCAATGCCTCACCACCCTCACAGTAAAGAACTTCTTCCTTATATCCATCCTGAACTTTCCCTATTTAAGTTTAAATTCATTACCCCTTGTTCTACCACTACAGTCCCTAATGCAGATGCCCTCTCCAGCATCCTTATAGACCCCCTTAAGATATTGGAAGGCTGCTATGATGTCACCACACAGCCTTTTCTTCTCCAGGCTGAACAGCCACAACCATCTCAGCCTGTCTTCATACAAGAGGTGCTCCAGCTCCCTGATCACCATCGTAGCCCTCCTCTGGACTTACTCCAACAGCTCCATGTCCTTCTTGATGAAGATCAATAGATAAAGTTGGTATTTCTATAAACATATATACAAATATAAGCATATATATGTGTATATATATATAATTTTTCTCCTTCTTCCATTTCCTGCTGTCCTGGGTTCAGCTACAGCAGTCATTTTTTCTCCTTCTTAGTAGCTGGTGCAGTGCCATGTTTTTGACTTTCAGCCTGAGAACAATGCTGATAACACCAAAGTTTTCAGTTGTTGCTCAGTAATGTCAAGTACTTTTCTCAGTCTCATGCTCTGCCACTGAGGAGGGGCACGGGAAGCTGGGAGGAAGCAGAGACAGGACACCTGACCCAAATTAGCCAAAAGGGTATTCCATACCACAGCACATCATGCCCAGCATATAAACTGGAGGGAGTCACCCGGAAGGCCCAGATCACTGCTCAGGTCATGTTGGGTATTGGTTGTCAGAACAGTTTCTTATGGCACCCAGCATGGGGCCTGAAGGGTTGAGGTAAAAACAAATCTGACCAGAGTGTGTCTAATAATTTTTGT
>NW_009934223.1:49525-101690 GCF_000696875.1 Nestor notabilis | reverse complement strand
CGTTTCCGCGCTCTGCTCTGTTAAAGCAGTAGTAATTTAAGCTTACTATGTCCTGCAGTGGTTGTCTTGAACGGAGCATGTGGGCCTTTTGCATGCAGACTCGCGTTTATGGAAACAGATCGGGGTGCTGACAACTTAAATCAATCACAAAATCGTAGAATACCAGCTGGAAAGGTCCCCAAGGATCATCTGGTCCAACTTTTCCTGGCAAAGCATGACCTAGACTAGATGTCCCAGCACCCTGACCAGCTGAGCGTCCAACGTTGGGGAATCCAACAGTTCCCTGGGGAAATTATTCCAATGGCTGATTGTTCTCACTGTGATTCCTCTTGTGTCCAGTCGGAATTTCCCAACTTGGTTTGAGTGAGCCCGGACAGGAGAGTGAGTGTTCCGTCCCTGCTATGCAGTTTGACAGAACTTGCTCTGTTGCTGTGTGCCCAGAGGCAGATTGTGCCCAAAGCAATTCAGCCATCTGTATCCAACAGTAGTGCCCACTGCGTTAAGTTCAGGAAGACAAACTATAAAATCCTAACCCAGAAACTGAGCATGGCATTATACATCTTTGTACAACTATTTTCACAAGGAGATGGAAAAATAGCAAAACCCCCTAAATTTCAAAGTTATGTATTACTTACTGAAGATCCTCCTCTCTTCATCAGATGTGACAGTTTGTTCTGTAAGATAAACAACTGATGCCACCACTTTTTCTATTACAGTGTTGTTTTGTTGTGCTTTTTAATTGCATTTAAAAATGGATTCTTGTATTGACATTAAAGCAGCACTTTACTAGTTGGAGAAGTACTTGGCAAGTCTGGATTGTGAGAAGATAGGATTAGGGAAATTCTTATCTTTTATGACAGGAAAAGTGTCTCAAAATTGCACTCCCTTCCATCTGCCACAAGTCCCAGTTTTGTTACTGTCTTTAAGACTTTCAACCTGAAATGCTTAAAGAATTTTAAAGCATTTCTTTCTATATGAAGCTGCATAAAGTAATTTCCAAACTGACAAGCAAATACTTAAAATTGAAACAAGTATTTTTGTTGTAAGAAATCTCCTGACCTCATGCTTATACAAAACATTTTCCATGTATGACACTCACCTAAAATACTTTTAAATAAGTTCAAGTATGGAAATTTGTAACAAGAGATGCTCTTACTGCACTTTGCAGATAGATGACAAACCTGTGGGATCTGAATGTATTGTGAAGTCTGATGCTGAGTGTCATTATAGCAAAGGGGAAATTTAGCATTTGACATGATGCTAAAGAACTTAAACATCAGTAATAAGAGCAAGTGCTATTTCTTTAAGTTAGATATTAATTTTATTCTTTTTAGGAAAAAAATATTTTATGCCCAATTTGAAACATTGAAATCATTGTCAGTAAAAACAACAACAAAAGATATTTTGTGAAGTCAGAGGCCTGCATGCTGGCAAAGAAGAGTGCTCCTGGTCGTTTACAGCTCCATTAGCACTCCTCAAGTGCTACTCAAGAACTGGAAGGGTAAAATCAAGCTCATTCCTGTCTCATGGTTTACGCCGGCATCCCAGGCATTGTTGATTCTGGAGGAGCAGTGCAAGCAGAGGTTTCTGTTACCAGCACCTGCTACTTTTGAGGATATCAGACTGAGGACTGGTGTACATCAGATGCATGGTAATACAGAGTGGTTTAACCCAGTCTGCAAGAAAACCTCTTCCTTCTCAGAACACCTGCAGAGATGTTAATGCAGTGTGGATGATCCCACAAAGTGTCCAATTCAGTAAGAACATGCAGCAATGAGATACACAGTTGTTCCCTAGGAGCATGTCAGAGCCCCTCATGTACGTTGGACCATCAGCTATGGCCAAAACAGAGTCATTGCTGCCACAGGGATTTAATTTACTGTTTGCTTATCCTTAGCACTCATCCTTTCCCAGGTGGGAAACTTGCTGCGTATGCTTCCTCTGCTTTGTCCTTCTGACAGTTCCAGGCAATGAATACACCTCACTGGTTTTGATAAGATGACTTTCCACTTCCCTTTTTTCTAAAGCAAATCTCTACTAGTAATCTGGTAATTTAGAAAGCAGGACCAGTAAGGCATTTCTCAGACTCCATAGTTATTCCTTTTAAACTGCTCTGGGTTTTGTAAGTTCTGTCTTTAGTTTGTTGCTGCTGCGTATCGTTTCATAAAATCTTCCTGAATTTTTGCTGGGCTTTTTTTCCCTTCATTCTACTGAGTAGGAAGTGCTTGTACAGCTGTCTGAGCAGTTCCTGATTTTGACTGATTGATCTGTCAGTTCCAAGGTCAAGTGATTATCTAGAAATGAGTTGGACTTACTTTACTTTTTAAGTACTTTGCGGTGAATATAGGAATTATATGGAGTTATGGCAATATGGAACTCAGTCTTAGACATATTTTGGCTTTTGAATTCACTTTGCTTTTCAATAACTTCCCTTCCCCTTTATATTTAGGAAGTACAGAAGTTGAACCAGCAACTAGAAGAGAAAAACGGAGAGATACAGCAGATGATAAACCAGCCTCCATATGAAAAGGAGAGAGAAATCTTACGACTTCAGAAGAGCCTGGCAGAGAGAGAGAAGGCTCAAGCCACCAGTGATGTTTTGTGCCGTTCACTCACTGATGAAACTCACCAACTTCAACGCAAATTAGCTTCCACAGCAGAAATGTGTCAACATCTGGCAAAATGTCTAGAAGAGAAGCAAAGAAAAGAGAAGGGGAGTTCAGATGACCAGATACCCACCGAAAGACCTGATCAGGTATTTTTACTGGTGCTGTATTTCTCTAAAGTGTTACTACCTTCTGAGGTGTTAATTACAATATGATAGTTGTAATTGGGGAATGGTGAGAAACATCCCCTTAAATAATTTCATGTAGGATGAAAAGACTACCGTGGCAAGCTCTAAATAATTCTGAGTAGCAACTGAGTAGCAACAATTTAGGATGGAAGCAGTTGTCGGTGCCTTGCATTTTGACCATCTCGCCATCAGAGGCTTTGTTCTGAGAGGAGAGAACTCTCAGAGGTCCCTTCCAACCTCAGCAAGTCCATGATTACAGTTCTTCCCTGTATAAACAGATTCTTTATACCACAGCATGCTTCTGTGCATCACTAGATGGTGCTGTGCTTAAGAAGGTGGTATCTCCTCATTTTTGTTTTACCATCTAAATCACCACAAAACAGATATTTTGAAGTAGTATTTATATTAAGAACTCTATAGCACGTACTCTTCTCAGGTCATGATGTGGCTCTGTATGCATAGTACAGACCTACAGAAAGCTGATTAGGGAAGAACAAGTCAAGGTGTCTTACCTTTGGTTTTTTTGCTGTGGAGTTTCCTCCCAGCCTCACTTTGCAGGGCAGTGTTTCTCTCCAGCAAGGATGTTTAGAAAAATTGCTTCATGATAGGAAGGTGGCAGAAATGCTACTGAGGGGCACAAAGAAACACTCGGATTTTGATGTACTTTGTTGATGACTGTGTGGTTTTGCTGCATCATCACCTTGCCTGAAGCTTTTAATGTAGCGTAGAGGTAGTTCTTGTTGTTCTGTTCTTCCAGAAGACATGATGGTTCAGAGTCATTAGGTAATTCATGAAAATACTGTAAGAAAATAACATTAGAAGTGCTGTCTCCAGTAGCAGATTGGGGTGTTGAGTAGGATGCTACAGCCAGTTCTCTCAAAAAAGAGTAATTCTGTCTCATGTTCTTACTGCTTTGTAGTGGTAAGGCCATGTTTCACATGACTGCTCATCTATGCTTTTATGATAAACTCCATATGTGTGCACTTAGAAAATGACCCAGGAGCATTTCCACAGAAAACTTATTCACATCACTTACCTGTAAGAAATAGTTAGAGGTTGACTAGATCTAAGAAAAAAGGACTTTTTAAGGGACTTGAAGCCTTTAGTATTATCATATTTTACGTGTAATTGATAGACAGGAAACTTGATTGACTTTGATACATGTAATAAGTAGCTAACCTTGTACAGTGGGGACTTCCCTGTTGAAGAAGAGAAATTTCAGATGCAATTACTAGCTGATTCTAGGGAATTTTGTACAAAAGTATTCTATATTACTCATGTACACCGGGGTTTTTTTAAGCAGATGTCACAACTGCAAAAAAAAGGTATCATTTTAGTCAATTATTTAGCAAGCAGGGTTTTTTTCCCCCCCCTCAGTAATTTCTTCCTAGTAGTGGCCAAAATTGACAGTAATAACAAAGCAAGGTGAAGGCACATCTGTGTCTTCATCATGCATGCCTCCACTCCAGGCAAGTAGTTTCCAAGGAGTTTGAGTAAACTGTTGTCATCAGGTAGACCCTCATGCATGTAAATATGAGGTATTTTTCTTGTTACCTTCAGTAGGCTCAGAATTTGGTAAGGCAGAGATGTGTTGTGGCACCACACAGATCTATTTTAAAAGCAATACCAAAGTGGTAAAAACCCTGAATACCTTTTTTGCTTTGCTTGTTAATAATAAAAGCTGTGGGCCATACTATTAGTATTTAGAAATATACTATAAGGAGATAATTAGACCTAGATGTATTTGTTTCACTGATGATAAACAGTTCTAGAGGAATTTAGAACAGATTAATAGCATAGCTAAGTAGCATTTGAGATTTTTATGTTAAAGCGACACTTTCTTTTTCTGAAAATTACAGCTTTTAGACAATGAAACTTCACTTCAAGCTCTTATCTGCAACCTACAAGATGAAAACAGGATGTTAAAACAAAAAGTAGCTCATGTGAGTATTTTCATTTTGTACAAGATTAAGATTTGATTGAGTATTTTGAATTACAGTACATTTGGAATAGGTAAGGCCTGGTTAATCTAAATAAATGGCAGTTTAATGTGAGTCCAAACTTCTTATTCTTTCAACAGGGCACATAGTCTTTGTTCTTTAGCTAAGAACAACTTACTACATTAATTTTTAATATATTGGGGGTTTTGTTGTTAAAAATACACTGCAGAACAAAATTTTTATGTTCCTTCCATGCAGCAGCATTCCACCCCAGGAGAACAGCACTAGGCCAGGGTGACCTCCATCTTTTAAAGAATTTTGGTCCTGCACACATAAACACTCTGAAAGCTTGGAAGTTTATGTCTTCATGTTTGTGTCTTTGTGTTGTGTTCTTCATGACTCTCCTGGGTAATCTTCTAGGTGGAAGACTTAAATGCCAAATGGCAGAAATACGATGCGAGTAGGGATGAGTATGTGAAGCGACTCCACTTGCAGCTAAAAGAGATGAAAGCACAACTGGAGCAGCAGCACGGCCTACCTTCAGCACCAACGAATTCTGACCTGATGCACAAGGAGATATTCCGGTTAAACAAGCTACTGGAAGAAAAAATGAAAGAATGCATAAAAACAAAGAGAGAATTAGAAGATGTGAAGAAGGCTAGTGAAGGAGATAATGAGCGCATACAAATGCTGGAGCAACAGGTCATTAAGTTTCTTTTTCCTAGAGGCAGGAATTCTTCATTTCTCCCCAGACCACTGAAGTCTAAGGGGGGGAAAATGAAATGATTTCCTTTGACATTTGCCACTTGGCTTGTCACATTTGCCTATAGAGATACTTAAGAACACAGATTTAAAGAAAACCCACTACTTAAAGAACTGCATGCAGTTCTGCTGGCTTTAATACAAAACATGGAAGATCTGAAAAAGAAATATAAATACTTTAGAAGTACAGATATGATAGAGAAGATAATATTAAGAGTATGGGAATAAGTGTTTACAAACAAAGGAATCACAGCCTCGACTTTTTGACCTAACCTGCCAGCATACTAATTCATAAAATATTAACACAAGAATTCTTTTTTTCAGGTCCTGGTTTATAAAGATGATTTCACATCTGAGAGATCAGACAGAGAACGAGCACAGACCAAAATACAAGAGCTTCAGGCAGAAATTGCATGCCTGCAACACCAGCTAGCAAGAAGACAGGTAAGGAAACAACATGCTATTTTTTCAATTAAAGCATGTCAACAGGATTCAGGACTAAATATACTTTTTAATGTATTTTAAAAAAATCTAGTACTTCTAAAATCATTTCCTCTCAGTGCAGCTATCAAAAACTTGCATTATTTCATAATCAGTTCTAGTGGAGATGCTTCCCAATACACATGTAATACCCCTTTCCAGTCCATTTTTGTTCTAATTTGGATCAACATAGTAAGGTTGAATTCATGGAAGGAAGAGAAGGATGACTGTGACTCATAACAGTGGCATACTGGACCTATTCTGTGTTTTTCTACAAGTCGTCTTCACAACTTTATTAATAAAACTGCAAAACCTGATGCATATTTTAATTACAAATCTACTGATCAAACCATGAGCAGTTTCTGATAAAGGTGATAAAATATCCGGTTGAATATTTTTTTAGTGCATCTTTTTTAATAGCTCTTCTTTTCTCTTTCTAGGACTCAAGAGACACAAGTAGTCGTTTCAGAGTTCACACTGGTAACCAAAATCATACGTATGTACAGACGAACGTTGAACATCTACGAGGCAATAGCCCAGGCCAAACAGGCACACGAAGGACATCTTCACAGTCTGAACAAGCTTCTCCTCCTGTGGACAGTGGAGACTTGGGACTTGAGGGCAGGGCACAGGGTGAACTTAGATGCCCTCATTGTATGAGGTTTTTCAGCGATGAACTCAGCGATGAATTCCTGAAGCATGTTGCTGAATGTTGCCAGTGACCACGCGATGTGAGGCATGTAAGTCAATCACTACTCTATAGACAGCAAAACCTTGCTCTGTTACATACCTCCTTCAGTCCTAAACCAGAGTAATTCAAATGGACAGCTCTTAGGAATTGGGAGGATGAACAGTATCTACCTCTGATTTGATTTCACCTTCTCTTGGACTGTATGAAAGGCTTCAAGATAAGCAAAGTGTTTTTATGAAGAATTATTTTTACAACTACGAGGAATGCAAGCTTAATGCAAATCCTGCTACAAACTAAAATGAAACATACAGTGGTAGTTAGCTTCAGAGTGCAGCTTGACCTGTGTTTGAGTCTAATTCTTTACAGCAGTTTGAAGGCTTGGGAAAAACAAATGACTGAACTTGAAATTTTCCTCCTCTTCCAAAAATGCAGGTTGAAGAATAGGGGAGGAGCTTTTTGGCAGAATACAGTAAAAATCTTGTTGTGCTGTATCTGGATTAAAAGTGAAAGTATTTTCTTGTCTATTGAGGCTGAACTTTCAGACATCACATCGGAAAATCCTTGTATTCAACTGAAATCAGGAGAAGTGAAGAAACCATAAAAGGGCTGGTTATTGACTAAGACTAGCCTGTCTTTGAGTGTACAGGGATATTTATTTTTTCTGTGCCTTAACTATCTATTTTACACATTTGTAAATGTGTATTTGTGTAACTATTGTTTGTATTCCTATTTTACCTAAGGATTATTTTTATAATAAAAGTGATCGTGCAGTTGCTTTACTACATTAGTAAAGTGGTCAAAAATCTCTTTAGGTTTAAGTATTTAAAGGTGAAACAATCCCTGTAACTGCTGTAAGGCCTAACTAAATGTCATGGTTTCAGATACGAGTTATTTCATTACCTCAGTGTCAGACTATTTTCAAATATGTTGAAAAACCACTCCTCATCTATGAGAGGAAGAATGACCTTTAAGATGCACCAGAACATGTTTAGCGCCTTGCCACACATCTGTGACTGCCAGTGCTAGCATATATTTCTTCTTATCCTCTCTGCAACGGAGATAACTTCAACTAGTAGCAGGAGCCTGTTCTGAGATGTATCAGAAGCTAAAGTGTACAGACGTAACAGGGCCACAGGGTTTTTCAGCCTTGGCTTCAGGTATTTCTCACCATGCCAGAGCTAGAGTTAAAGCTGGGATACAGAGTAAATAGGCCAAGTGCAATCATGACCTTTCATAATTAAAGAAAACTACTTTGTATAATGTTGCTCCTGTCTTCTGCTTTGCTTCCTTCCAAGCAGTACATTTCAGGAGGATTGTGGCTATTTTCCTTGATACTTCCTTTCTGGGATGCTGTTACAGCATAAAGGAAGATGATGGTTGATTTCAATGTTGCCTTAGCTGGGATACTACCAAAAAAGATTCCCAGGCCATTGCGTGCAGGTGCAATAGTTCTTACTAATCTAATCTTGAACTGACTGCAAACCTGTGATTGATTATTAGCTTGGTTTTCCCAACACAACATGCAAAATTAGCAGAGATTTTTTTCTTTTCCTTTTTTTTTAGTGACCATTTTAGACATTGCCTTTTAAGGTCTTAGAGATCAGATGCAGCCCACAGAATTCAGGCTGAGAAACATATGATTAAACTTCCTGTGGCATAAACTAATCTTACTTTTCCTGACTGTTCTCATTAGAAAAGCCTTGTTTACAGCCTCAATGTACACTAATACTATACTGACAGTGGCTGATAAAGCAGAATATGGACTTTTTTCCCAGTAATTCATATTACAAGATACTTAGAAACACAGTAATACAGTAAGTTAGATCTTGGCAGTGCCTTCTTTTTTATTGCATTGAGATGATCACTACTTTAATATACGTTAGAAGCTCAAGTCTGCTATAGGTTTCTACTTATGTTAGCCCCTATGGGTTATAGTTGGACAGAGTGACCTACAACTCTTAGAAATAGATGCAAGAATTAGATGCAAGAATCTGCAGTACACAAATAAATTGTACCTATCCTTGTAGATCTAAGACCCATAAATTAGTCCCCAGTCAAAGCAGAGGTTGGTATGAATCATGAGAAAGGATGGCACTCCAGTGCTGGGAAACCAGATACTCCTACAAAGAGGATCACACTGGACCAACAGACACAAACATGTGAAGTTCTAGATAAAGCACAGATTCAAGCTACCACCTAAAGCTGTGCAGTAAGTGATGACTGGAATTTGGATGCCTGTGGCAAAAATCTAGAACACCCCTGCTGGTTTTTAGTATAAAAATAACTTGCTTCAGAGCTATTTTACTTTACTATTTCTCAGTGAGTTTTTTGGGGGCAGGTAAAAATCCTTACCTTTTTCTTGTTTCGGCTTAACCAAGAAGCCAGTTACACACACTATGAAGAACTACTGGTGTCTTACATGCAAGTTTTTGTTTAAGATTATAGGGCATAACCTATTCCTCCTAAGAAAACTTGTCTATTACCCAGTACTTTGACTTTTACACTGAAGTCACTGGTAGATCTCTTGGGGAAACACTATAAAACCTTTACTTGCCCTCTCCTCACCAGGCAAAGCGTACACATCAAGGCATTCCAAGCAAGCACCACCACCTACATTCACAATCCACAGCTTGCAGAGGAGAATGCATAAAACCTGTCAGCTCCACTACCTCATCACTGAAGCGAAAGTAGCCACAAGTTCCCAGCAGATTTTGAACCCTTTAAATTAAGGAAAGCTCCTTCTGGCCTCCCACTGGTGTTCTCTGCCACTTGGATGGCCATCCAAGAAGTGCGTGTGTTGTTTGGTTAAGTGGTAACAGCAACCCATCTTCTTTCCTAAAAGCAAGCAATAAAGACATAAGAGTAAGAAAGTAACTGCATAAAATGAAAGGAGCTTCAGGAGCATAAACTTTATGAACTTTCATTATCCATTTGTACAACACTAGTTCACTGAAACGCATCATCTGCAGATCTGCAGCAACAAGGCCTCACAAAATAGAGTCCTGAAACCATACAGAAAAATGATGTGAGTGTATGGCACTCGGTTCCTAATTTGCTGTATTGGTGACAAAAGGCATCCAAGATAAATGAACCCTGTTATCAGGCAAAGTCAATCCCTGCTTCAGCTTCTGTAAATCTCTGGTATTCTAGAGAGGCATACCTATACTAGAAGACAGACAGAGGTACCACTGTAGGTCCAAGGAGGCTGGAAGGCAGAGGAAGGGTAACTGTCTCTTCTGGATCTTGTAGGAATGTGTCTTGGCATATTAGGAGCTGCCAAGATGTATTTGTCCAGTTACCTTCATGATTAGTCCATCCCTTCTGAAATATCTCCCTCACTAAGTGAACTTACCTCAGTTTTGCTCTCCAAACCCGCCCGAGTTCAGACCCTGGACAAGTTCAGAGCTCCTGAGCAGCTGTCTCACCAACAAAGTATTCAGACCATCTACCCTCCACCTCCTGGTTCTCGTTACTCCTGGACTTGATTAGAATGTATTTTGCTTGGGATTTTAAAGTAAATGCTGTTTACTGATAACTGTGCTGGTTGCCACGCAGAAGTAGGCCCTTAGCACACGATCACAGCAGCAGCTGTAGGCAAGACTGACTCACTGAATCTCAGAAAATACAACTGGGAGAAGCCTCGGAAGTTGATCCCTACCCCAAAAAGCCCCAAGAGAGAGAAGATCAGCAATAATGCCATCTTCTGTAGCATGGGCAGTATAAGGCCTAAAAAGCTTCTCAAGTCTGCTGCAACTTTTCAGGCAATGTCTGCTTCTTCCTCCAGTGATTTAGGACATCACGTCTTTCAAAAAAAGCCTTAAATGACACCTCGAGATTAACTGCTTACTAATAATAAAACTGACTACAAGAATAAAGCTTGTTCAAGCAGCACATACCTATGCTCTATGGCATTTTTTTAAAACTTCCATTTCCTGTGGCTTTGCTGCATGTGTATATATAGAAAGCAAGGGAAATTCCAAACAAGATGCCACACGGTCGTACTCACGACGACAGTGCTTCTCACTCTAAAAAAAGGAAGTCTCAAATGCTTTTTCTACAAAATCTATGTGAATTCAAAGTATGCTGTGCTAATATTTCCTAGTACCATGGTCCAGCAGTTATCAGCTGCAGGGAGGAGGGGAGCATCAGCTTAAAACCTAAAGCATAAGAAGTACTTAGAAGGCAACCAACACAGCAGGACCTCAGCAGAGGGTCAGGGTATCAGCTTAAGCACTTCTGCCTGCTCAACTGATGCCTCAGATCGCTTGCTAAGGGCAGAGAGCATGCCCAGCAGCCTCACCGAGGTGTCCCCTGCTGCAGGCTGTCCTAGCTGGGGGACAGAGCTCCTGCAAGGTCCGATGGGGAGGTACGAGGTGCTGCACTAACTGCTTACACAGGGACTCCTGAAAGGTACCAACCACCCCAAGTGGCACAGCACTTGGTGTGTCTTCACTCCTGCTGCTGCTCAGTGCATTCTTCCCCTTTCTCTTTAGTACATCCACTTTTTCCTCCTCTTCTTACGTTTACTGGTAAGAAGCTATTGGTGCAGGAGCTCTTCACAACGTGTACTGGGTGTGTGGTGTGATAATGGCAAACAGCCTCCCTTCAGTAGCACATGGATATCTGCTGTGAATAGCACCAAACCAGATAGCGGGTTAGAAGACTGCTTACTTCTAGAAGGCACCAAAACCACCCCATTTGAAGTGTGTGCTTGGCTTAACTACACTTGGTCCCTCACCATCCTTCCGTAGGCCATCCCTCTAGCTCTACAGCCTTCTGCAGGAGCTGGTTGATGGATTTGGCTGAGCACCCACAAGCAGGGCAGCTCTGGCTCCTGGTGCTGACACCCATCTTCTCAGTGTCACACAGACTCACCTTGCCCAAGGCTTGCATATTCTAATTTCTCAAGGAGAAAATTAGCACTCACCCCATCTCTTTATTAAATCTGTTTCATACAAAAAGCATTTGTGTTGGTTTGTTGTTTTTTTTTTGACTGCCAGTAGACACCTTCTTGGCTACACACAAGTATCACAGGCAGTTTTTACAGGAGGGACCCATGTGTTACCAGGCAGCCCTGGTATCTTCCCCGTCAGCTCTTTGGCCAAAACTAGCACACTCTCATGCCTTGCTGAGCTGCTTGGTTCCTGCTGCAGCCAGACTTCCTCCAGCCACATCCCAAACCTTCCCTGCACAGCCCCAAACAGCACGGCCGAATGGGACAGAGGGTTTCACAGCGCAATGTCCAGCTCCACTGCAGACCAGACTTCTCTGGACCTTCTCTGCTAAGGCAAGAGCCCACGCCAAAGGAACAGTGCCTTGCTGGTTCAGAGGACAAGGTGCCAAGCTGTGGTCCCCCTCCAGCTGTGCCCCTGCAACTCTCACTGGGCCTGGCCAGCTGTAGTGTGCGTGAACCAGCCACCTGCACCAACCATCTGGGCCCCATACCAGCTCATTTGAGGGGTAAAGGAGTCAAGAAAGAAGCTCAAACACCCACAGAGGAATCAGCCTCTGTGCTGGCCATCACCACTACATCCCAGAGAAGCTTGAGCATCCAGGGAGGCATGCAAAGGTCCACAGAAACCTGAGGAACAACATTATCAAGAGAAAGGGGGACTTGGTGGGATGTGAAGTGACTCATGCACACTGCAGCTGAGCACAGTATAAAAGGGCATCCTGCTCCTTCTTCCCACCATGTGAACTTGACCTCAGTGATGCAGATCTAATCTAGTGGTTCTCAGCTCCTCTTCTGACCTCAGCACTAAGCACCTGCTCCACCTTCTGCAAGTCCTGTTCTACCTCCAAGGAGGAAGGATGGAGCTTTCCCATGTGCCATCCCCAGCAACAGCTGGGAAACGGGACTCAGACATCTCCAGAGGGAAAGGGATCTTACTTTGATCTTGGCTGCTATGATAAGGGGCCTCTCTGTCCTCTACCAAAACCAGTACTCATGTGAGCACTAAACTTGGAGTAGTGATTGATCCTTACCAGCACAACCACCTCATCACCAAAGAATGGGCAACAACTTACTTTGTGAACTGTTTTGAGGGTTCATTTTGTTGCACCTACACACACTGTTCACACAGCATTGTGCCCCCTCCTGTGAGGGGTGAGGCACTGGAATAGGTTGCCCAAGGAAGTTGTGAATGCTCCATCCCTGGCAGTGTTCAAGGCCAGGCTGGACAGAACCTTGGGTGACATAGTTTAGTGTGTGGTGTCCCTGCTCATGGCAGGGGGGTTGGAACTAGATGATCTTAAGGCCCTTTCCAACCCTAACTATTCTATGATTCTATGAAATGTCAAAGTCTTCAAGTCCTGACAATAACCACTGGGGGTTAAAATAGTGTGTGCTGAGCAGTGTAGCTCCTGTGCAGTGGGGATTGCACTGTTCTTGCCTTTCTCCTCAGCTCAGAGTTTGCACTCACCTTGTCTTAACCTTCCTCCTCGTGGTATCTTCAACAGGGCAAATATTAATTTGTACCTCTGTGGTTTCCAGGTGATGCCTCAGAGAAAGTTTACTGGAGCTTTATCCTTCCTGAAATGGCAGCAAAACTGAATAACAACTTCCTCCTAGCACAGCTGAGGAACTTCAAATGTGCAGTGTTGCAAAACAGCATGAGGACACTCTCCCCTCTGCTGTACTCTCTTGCATGCTCTACTATCAGTTGTTACACACACTGGGCAGTAACAGGGTTGGGAAATACCTAAGCAGTAAAAGCCAGTCTCACAGCCTGGAAAGGCAGGAGAGTGCCACCTTCTACTCTTCCCTGCAGTCACCTTGTGCCTTTGTGTTCCCAGCACCTGTAAACCACCTGCCGTCACCAAAATTTATAGCTGGACTTCTTTTAGACTCTGAGCAACTGAATGATTTTGAGTCAGGCCCCAAAAGGATGCCTGTGCTATATATATAAAAGAGAAATACTTGCAAGTATTTCTCTTGCTGCAATAGTGCAAAACCAGTGAGAACAGATAACAACTTGTTATCTCTTAAGTTTGATCTCTTAAGTTGCTTCCTTAACCAGAGGGGCACATAATGTCACCAGCATCTACAGAAAAGGACCCCAATAAGTAAGAAGTAAGAAGCTGGGCTTGTGTACCTCTTCAGTGATGGTTCTGAACCTTTGAGCAGTTTGTCTACAAGATGGTGTTAAATATTGTTGTAAGGCTTAATACTAAGGTGTCTGATGTTTGACTGGACTTCAAAAGTCAGGTTCCAGTCTCCTCTATGCAGCTTTCAGCTTGGGGAAGACAGAGGGCTGTGAGTCACTTAGGCGCTGTGCTTTGTGACACCCTGCACAATACAGAGGCATCCCCACAGTTCTTCTAGAAATGATGCTAACACAAACCAGAACGAGCTTTGTGCAAACAGTGCAACTGCTCTGACATCATTTCAATGAGACAACCCTGTAATTGCCTCTGCCTGAGTTGTCTCAACTGTTTTAAGCAAGGGATAGCAAGTTGCATCAATCCGCACTTGTAGGCAGTCACCAATTCAACATGCCCAGGTCAAAGAAGCTAACTCTTGAGACCTGATGCACTGCTGTAGCTTAAGGCTGTGCCCACATTTGGGGGTTATATACTTAAATGATTACAATGATCATGCACTTTTAAAGTGCATTAAAAAAGCAAACAACACACCAAACCTTTTAAAGCTATACTGACTAAAAATCCCAGCTATAGAACAATGAGCAAGTCTCCAGCACCCGTAACCCCACTTGTAGTAGCAACACAACAGTCTTTCAGGTTGTCAGTGCACCAAACCAGTACAACCTGTAGCTACAGAGTTGTTTATACTGGTGCAATCACTCCAATTACTGATGCAATTGCTCATGAGTCAAGATGAGTCTCATCTACACAAGAGGCTGACAGCTGAGGCAGGTAATAAACACAGAGCTCAGTGTAAGCACTGCAGGATCCTTCACCTTTGGAAAGCCAGAATCTCTTTGAAGCAAGAGCTGTAGACTACAGGTTCAGAAAATGTCAACTTGTGTTTGTGCATCTGGCATTTGGAATTTCCACTCCAGCTCTTTTCAAGTGAGAGGTCTAATATGAAAGGGGATAATATAAACACATCAAAAGGCTATAAAAGGTTACTGATTTGGAAGCCAAGACTGACCATGAAGGAAGGTATTTTTAGGAAATAAACAGTGGAATAGCATTTAGGCATCCATTAAATCAATATTGGAAATCTCTGTATGTGTGCAAGAGTACTGACAGGAATTAAATGTCACAGAAAAGGACATGGGCATGGAGCCAGTACCTACAGGAAATACTGAACAAAAAACCTTACTGGAACTTGTGGTTGAAGACAGCAGGTCTAGGCATGAATTATTTAACTAAATCAAATTTATGACTCTCATAATCAATGGCAACTTTATGAAAACCACTGAATAGTTCAGCCTGGGGAGAGGAAGGTCTGAAGATCATCTGGTCCAACCTGCCCCCCCTCAAAGCAGGGTCAGCTAGAGCAGGCTGCCTGGGGCTGTGTCCAGTCAGGCTTTGACCATCTCCAAGGATGAAGAGACCACAACTTCCCTATGCAACTTCTGCCTGGGTTCAGCAACCTCACAGTAGAGAAATTTTTGCTTATGTTTAAATAGAATTTCATGTATTTCATCTTGTGCCCATTGTTGCCTCTTATCCTGTCACTGGGCATCACTGAGAAAAGTCTGGATCCATCTTCTGTACTGCCCTCATCGCGTATTTATACACACTGGTAAGACCCCCATAAGCCTTCTCTTCTCCAGCTGTCACCTCTCCTTGTTTGACAGATGCTCCAAGACTGTCATGGTTTAAGCCTGAATCATCCTTGTGGCCCTTTGCTGGACTCTCTTTAGTATGTCCATGTCTCTCGTGCTTCGGAGCCCAGAACCAGACTCACTATTACAGATGTATCCCACCAGTGCTGAGGAGAGGTGAAAGATCACCTCCCTCAACCTACTGGCTATGCTCTGCCTAATGGAGGAGACACCTAGAACCTCAGCTAAAACACTAGACAGATACTTACCTCAGGGACCAGTACTGAATATTCAGAAAACCAGCCTATTTGGCATGGCTTCCAAAACAAACACTTCTTGAAGTGTTTATAAGAAAGATAACATAGTCCCTCGCTGGCAGGGGCGAAAGGTGAAGAGGAAGGAAAGAAATCTTTCACATTTTTTGGCAGACTAGAAATTCCTCAATTCAAATGCACAGGCTTGTTTTCAAAACTCAGCTAACAGACTGGTAGAACGTGAGAGCACCTTGAAAACCTGGGAGGTCTAGTGCAGATACCTGTTTTATAAATATCACAGCAAGTTAAAATCCTGATGGCATGGTTTCACTATACATACATTAGACCTCCTCCTGGCTGGATATTGATCAGAGTTATCCCTTCTTTCCTGACTTCACAGTCCATGACACGAAATTTTTTGTAACTAGCTTTATGGTCAGCCTGGGGTACATCAGCTGTTTCCATTCTTTTGTTACTTCTGATTTCTTCATGGCTCAATTAGATGAGATTTCCAAATTGCTCTCTTTGTAACAGTGCTTCCATTTTGGGAAGATAATGAATCATACCAGACCATGTGCAAAACAGTGGGCAGTAACATAAAAGTCCCTCACACTTATTATCAGTGCTTGTGGTATACCCTCCTCTGTATTACAGTGCTGTGCAGCTCCATTGCTCATAAAGGTGAGGAAACAGTGGGTTGACTAAACTAAGCAGTCGTTCTGGAAACTCTCCCATGAGTTTGTGAGTGCATTATGAACGTGACCTGAAACCTCTGCACTTTCTTAGGCTGCATGAAGGTGGCCTGAGATGTTGAGTTACATCTACTGAAGAACCAGTGCAAAACCAAGCAAAAACCACTTTGGTTGTTTTCTAAGCCAGGGTCTGAATTGCTGGGACTTACAGTGAAGAAAAAGGGCATTAGTCTGATGTTATCACTACTGATGTTACTGAATTTCTGATCTTGGTATGGAAGTGAATCTACATACAATTATATCAAACTTCAGCATGTCCTTCTAAATCTCACCTGTGTGCACACCACATTTAGGACCTTGATATTAAACTGAAAGAGGAAGACAAAAGAAGGATTTGGACTCTAACTGACAGAAAAGGCCAGAAATCTGATGTAAGACATGCACAGTTCCTGCTGTCGTTACACAAGTCAGCTGTAACAGAGCGGTTAATCCAACACAAGTCATAACAAGGGAGCATGAACTTATAACGAGGGGTTTCTTGGATAAGTTTTTTCAAAGTGACTGGGCTGATGCTGATCATCACAAAGTTTATAATTAAAAAAATTGGTTCAATTGTTTGAATTCCTAAAGATACTCAATCTCTTTTGGATGAAACTCCAGAAGCCCAGAAAGGACATATATCTTTAAAATGAAAACAAACTCCATCCCCCTCAAAGGAAGAAGCAGATGATTTATCTGTTCCTACCTGACAGCAAGGAGATGATTTATTCTAGACAAATCCATGTTGGCTGCTACTCATGGTCATACTGATTGTTTCCTCCTTTTTCAGGGTAACAGCTCTTGTGTACAAAAAAACCCCCAGTAGATACTGTGAGAGAGTTCCAACGCCATTTTCACATGACACTTCTATAAGCAAACTATGAAAAACATTATCTCAAGAGGTGCAAAAAAAAAAAAAAAAAATCAGTCGGGGGAATATATCTGTGAAAAGATTAGTCTTGGGCTTAAGAAGCAGATATTTCCATTAGCACTTGGGGAACGGGACAGTGAAGATGTATTAAACACACATGCAGATCCCCAAATGAAAAGAAGGTGCCAGTACATTGGTGAAAGGGATCAGAATGGTTTTGGCAAACTGGAATGGTGGTTTGGAAAACATTAGCAATTCAGCAAGGACAAATGCAGTTACATAGTTTGAGGACAATGAACCGCACAAATATGTGATGAAGAATCATGAACAGAACAATTCCTCAAAAAGGTTCAGGGGCTGGATTGAGCCACCGGCTGCTGCGAATAAGACAGATGCCAAAGTGCAGAGGATAAACAGGAGAGAGCTGCCAGCTGGATGTCAAGAAGTCCTTCTGCTCCATGTGGTGTCAATAAAGTGCAGCTGAAGAACTGCACCTTGCTTTGAAACTGGACATCAGGAAAGTCAGAAGAAAAAGAAATCAGACAAATACCACAGGACTTTGACAGAAGATTATAAACAGAGCAGAAGATTGAGGGGAGTTAAGCTACATCCTTCCAGATGGCAAGGAAACCATGTAGCCTGCCTTCCAGTCTTTCCAGTATAACAAATTTCCTTAAGTTTCCCTGATTGGAAAACTCCATGCAGTATCCACTTGGTCCCTACAAAAACCTTAACTCCTTTTTCTGCCACAGTGCTCTTTACTTCCCTCCTACCAGGAGCTTTTGCAGGCTGTGGAGACTGTTGCAGCTCTCTGCCAGCTGGCAGCACTAAGCTGCTCTGTGGGAGCATCTCCAGGCCCAGCAGAGGCACTCCCAGGGATGAAGCAATCCCTCCTTTCCTTGGCAGCACTTAACTTGACCCTGAGGACCACACTAACTAGCAGACACCTGCTGCCATCCTGCCCTTTTCAGACACGATGTGCATCATTCAGTACTTGCGCAACAAACTGCAGAGAAATGATGCTGTGTACCACCTCCCACGGCTGCTCATGACACTGCCTACAAAGGATCTCCAAAATCTATGTATGCATATAGCAGAGGAGTGTATATTTGACTAAATCATGCTCATATGTGCATCTATATCTGTGGTAGAGCAGGAACCTTTCTTGTTGCAGGGTAATGCTCTAAGACACAGGTTGTTCAGGGATGCCTCTTACATTCTGTCCTGACAAAGTTCTTCCACATGCAAATGCTGACAGGGGCTCAGACAGACTGACCTGATGAAGACCTGACCATGACTCTTCTGACCCGCAAATCAGCCACTCCTCACCTCAGCTTTCCAGTTCACAGGGGCTCGCTCTTCCTGCATCTCCCCTGGAAGAATCAACACTTAAGCTGTGGTTAAGTTTCAATAAAAGTTTTGGTTCTGCCAAATTAGGTTTATCCAACACCAAATCCAGCTTTTCAAAACCTCCTAAGTATCTCCAAGGCCTGGTATTTTCAGTTCTTTCACCTCATCATGTTTTTATTGATTCCTCCAACACCGCAATTTGGAAATGATTTGGTTCCATGTTCTGCAAAGTGTGTGTCTGGGAGCTGCATCATTTGCACACTTCCTCCAATCCAAGGAGACTAAATACAGACAAATTTTTTGCATCCCCATTGCATTAATCAGAACCAGAGAAATTATACAAGAGATTTTGTTCTTCCAGCCTGCAGTTACACAGATCCAAGTCGTGTTTGCATGAAGCTGCATGTTTACAAGGAGCTGAATCCCCTTTGGTAGTTCTTCAAGTTCCTCTTTGCACCCACCACTTCCCTTCTCTACCCTTCCAAGCTTAACCTTTCATTCCTTTTTTCTTGGCTCCTGCACAAACCTTTCCACTAAACACCACCCCCTTAGGGGTGACTGAATACAGACACTATTGTATACGTGGGGTCAGACTCAGTGATTGCATCTGTCTATCAGCTTATACCTTCCTGTTCCTTGACACAGTGGTAATGGAGTCATCTTAATGGATTTCATCAGGGCTGGGCTTTAATCAGCACCAATAACTAACGCAATACAATTGGAGACTGGGGTGGGAGGGGAAACAAACCAAAACAAACCCAGAAGAGTACGCTCCCTGTGCTACCCCTGTCTGTAACACAAAAAAATCTCCGATCCCAGTGAACAAAGTTCCTGGATTTTTAAACGCCTGGATCCAATTTCTCAGGCTCCTCTTTCTAGACCTCAGCCTCACACCAGCAGGACAGTCCTGTGCCTAATAAGAGAGACCTGTAGTGGTTAAAACTCCTACAATTGCTTTAAAACACTGCTGAGACTGGGGTGATTTAACACTATAAGAAGTCTCCGCTGCCAGGGACTGCGTAGTGCCTGCAACGGGTGGGGAGGGCACAGAGCAGGAGGCTGCTGCAGCCTCCAGCAGAGCAGTGATGGGGTTTCACCACCCCTGGTGTGCGTGAAGCAGGGCAGCACGCAGCGGGATGCAGGCAGGTCTGCATCAGCAGAAATGCAGGCCAGCTACAGAGCTTCCCAGTAACCCGACTCATCCAGTTTGGTGTTGCTAAAGGAGTGTCCAGCATTGCGGCAGAAAAGGACAGCATGGAAAAGCAGTGAATTTATGGACCAGATGATGATGAATGGATGCACTGATGTGTTAGAAATGCTGAAAAAGCAATCCTGTCTTCTGCACTGCTGGTAAGAACTGCAGGTCTGGCTGTGCCTCCTGCTTCCTTGTGCAGATGGAGCGTGGCTGTCGGAGCAGAGCAGAGATGGGGTTGCATACAATACTGCTATAGCCACCTCTCAGCTAAGGGGAGGTGTCTCTGGCTGCAGCTAAGTGCTCTGGCTTTTTAAGCAGAGGTACCATGTACTTAGGACCAAGAGATATCTGGTGCAGGGCTGTCTCTTCTGCTATAAAGGAGAACACCTGAGAGGGCTGAGAAAAGTAAATAAAAGAGCCTGGGGATCAAAATAAAAAGCAGGGGAAAAAAGGGAGTTTTGTCTGATAATGAGAGGAATGCCAGGCAGAATCATCCAGGAAAAGTATAAAAATCAAGTGAGTCAGAAGAAAACACGATGCATACTTAATGGTGGCTTTGCATCACAGTCCAAATGCAACACAACTTCACAAGAAATGCAGCAGAAGGGCTGGAAGGTAACAGTCCTGCAAAAATGGAAGTTAAACACTAGACAAAGATCTGATGTCATCTTTGATGCGCATGTTATTTCAGGATAAAGGTTTGTAGAAAGATGGTATCCTTCACTACAGTACCTTGGATAAAGCAGCTAATCCTCTACCCCAGCTTGACATGAAACAGTATTTCATCCTTCTCTACATAATAAATGCATTTTGTCCCATCTTTCTGGGGCAGCAGGACCCCAGAATTGGCCTTACTTGTAAGGTAAAGCTAAAAAATTAGTTACATTTTTCCTGCATTTTTTCAAAAAAGATCAACAGTTTCGGAGTAAGAAGTCTCAGGACTCATTAATATTCTTCTAGAAATTAATCAAAAGTTTCAACAAGAGTACTGCAGTAATTTTCTCATAATATTACCTCCCAGAGCTTTCCTGAACGTTTCTTAAGATACATTTGGACCTTCCAGTACACTTAATCATAGATATAGAAGAGACCTGATGCTTAAAGTTTTTGTAGGATCAATGATATATCTGCACATATCGACACTGAAAGTTTCTTTATGCTTCTACTTTCCCCACAAAACCCGAAGTACTTCAAGCCATGAAAACCAATGACAAAATTCCTCAGTTTTTGCAAAACCCATAGCACTTTCCATCCCTTAGGTCTGAGTTTGGGAAGGCTTTTGAAATCAAATTCCTCACATGCAGCACAGATCAAACTGTGGGAATCAGCTTCCTGTTTTCTTCTGAGCTCCACTTATAATCGAAAGAAAAAAGTGATTGGATTTGCTTTTGTAATCCTGGGAATTACTGGTATTCTGAAACATTTTCACATATTCAGGTGTTTTCCTTCAGAATCAGAAAAGGAACTAAAGCAGCTTTAGGGAAGATTTTCCTTTCCTTTTCTCAGAGTTGTATCATTTGGGAGGGGAGAGAGGAACAAAGGGAAACAGGCGTAGAACTTGGAGAGATCAATGACTATAACTTACAACAACACAAAGACACCCTCTCTTCTCTAGCAAGTCAGCTTTTGTAAAAAACACAACTACATGTTTTAACTGATAGGTATTGGCATGTCCTTTCACTGAAAGTCTGAATGAGTGCTTACAGGCAGCGTATCTTTTGTGAGTCATTTGGGAAACTTTATGTCCTTTGCCATTTCAAGGTTATTTTTAAGTTCCCTGAACGTAGCAGGGCAGGGATTGAGTGCCAGGACAAAGACAAAAGGGAGCTGTGAATTAGAGAGAGAAACCAAAGGCATTGTAGTAACTTACAAATCCATTTCTCATAACCACTGTACAACTTGGGTCATTTAATAAATATGAGCTACAGACAACATACAAAATACATAGAATGGGAACCAGATACAGCAATACAGAAAGGCTTCTGCACAAGAAAAGATTAAATGAGGTCAAACTTCTGAAGTAGGAAGAGAGATGACTTATGTCTGAGGTTTATAAAATCATGAACAAGGTGGTGAATGGAGGATTAGTACTTCCTGGTTTTCATAACGCAAGGATTCAGTATCAAGTGGAAAAAAAAACCCAACCCAAAAAGTTATTGCATAGAAGTTATCAGATCTGGGAACTCACTGTCATGGGATGTTCTGGATGGCAAAAGGATAAAAGGTTTCAAAAATGATCAGATGAACTACAGGAAGAAATGTCTCTTGGCTTTTAAGCAAGCATGGATGCAGTATCTGGCTCAGGAAGTCCCTAAATCACTAGCTGACGAAAGCCAGCAGGGAAACCTCACGGAAGTAAGATTAGAAAAAGAGCAAATACAGAGTCATCACTACATTACTGGCCTCTGTCAGAGGCTGATCCTAGACTATCAAGGACTGCAGTTTTCTTATTCTTGTACTAACATGTACAGAAAAGGAACAAAGCTCTGTACCTCTTCTTGTTTCTGGGACATTCCTCCAGAAAGTCCATCTTGGTTGGGGGGTTGTATAATAGATTTTAGTCCTATCCATTCTAGTTGTCTCTGAATATCTGGAAAATTGACATATGAGAGATAAGAAATTAGATGAGTAGATGATGCAATGCATTTTAGTGACTGTAAATTTTCTGCTGGTGCACACTTAACGCCAGTACAGCATAACTACTTGAGGGACATACTGAAATTACCAGGCGTCAGGTATTGTGTAATGCTCTTCAGGATCCAGGTATCTCTTTACCCAACTTATTTCTGTAAAACACACCAAAAAGGGCAAGTCCAGGGAGCAATCCAACTGAAAGGACAGACATCCCTATGGTACAAAGCAAGCAGAAATAGTTGGTATCTGACCATTCATCTACCTTACTTCCCTCCCTTAAAATCCCAAGAATTCTGTTATTTATCAAAACCAAAAACCAAAACAAAAAACCGACCAAAACCTAACCCATCACCAGTTAGATATTCTTTATTTGCAGGCCACCTACAGCTAGTCTGTTCAGCAGAGCAAATAACATTTTGCTTAGTGTTTGCCATTCAGTAAGAATGTTCTCTGGTAACACCAGCACAAAGAAAGGAGTCCAGAAACTCCACTTCCTACCACTGCTTTTAAAAAGGGACCTTTCTGAGGAATCCATTTTAATAGCCTTACTATAAATGCATAATTTGATGAAGGTACTTGAAAAAACACATCTTGATACCACTAACAAAAGACAGGAGAGCTCTTAAAGGTATCTGTGGCATAACACATCCCTTTTCATTCACCCAACAGATCTGTTACAGAGTCTCTGAATGGACTAGAGCAACCTAAACTTGAAATTTTTACTCTTCCCCCACATCCTCCACCCCCAGGATTTTTTCTTTGAATGCCCACTGAATAACCTGGAGGAAGACACACGTATTGTGGTTTCCCATCTCCGCAGCAAAGTGAAATTCCCTCTGGTTAACCACCTGCTAGCTGTGTAATATGGCATTTGCTTCACAGTTACACTTAACCAGAAGGCACACAGACACCACAGCTGTGTCAGGTTCATGAACTCCACCACTGGAGCTTTTTACTTCTGAAAATCCAGGGATTCTGCATCTAGTTGCTTGAGAAAAGGTGTCACTTCCCACAGTTCTTTGAACATGCTCTCTCTCACCCCCCCCCAGTTTTACCCGGGTACTTTTGACCATGACCACATAGGAGGACAGAATGTTCACTTCCTTCTACAGCACGCTGAAATTCCCTGATTTCACCACTTGCAGCATGCTATGGCGCCCCAGGACATGGCACAGGAAGCAGAGAAGCTCACTTCTTAGTGAGAGCAGAGGACAACACAGCTGCCTGGGAAAAGCATAATAGACACTTCACTTTAATCTATCCAGCCAAGTTATGCAAGTAGCCATGACCACGGCAAGCGCATACACACAGGAACACACAGATTTATCATGAAACCTGGGGTGACAGCTAGAAAAGCATTTATTGCCACAGTTACAAACTGTTCCAAGTACACTGTGTTTTTAAACTTCCCATGCCACAAAAGCATGCCACAATAGGGAACACTCACCGTGCCTAGCTTAACTTTTATTTGACATGGGGTTTTCAAACCATGCCAGGAATGAAACAGCAGCATTAGTCTCATTAGTCACTGCAATACCATAATGCCTTTATGTTAGAGGGACATATTTTATACCTGTAATAAACAGGTTAGAAAGTCCTCCTAGAAGTGGAAGACTTAATTTTAAATTACTTTAGGTGACCTATTTCAGTATTAACCTGGTGAAACTACCAATAACACCAGGAACTCAAATCCTGTGGGAATCCCAAGTACTTTTTCCCCTCCTCCCTCATTTAACCAACTTTACACATATTTGCATAGTGCATCAGAAAAGCAGGAGTGAGTCTTGAGGTGTCCACTACCAGCCACATGAACCCCATGCAGAAATGTCACCTGCTTGTGTTACTACCCTACTACTTACTACTGAGCAGCTCATGTTTGCTCAGAGCAATCAGAAGCAAAATCACAGCAGCACTACTGGGAACAGCAAACACAGAGAGTCACATACAGCTCTCTGTTCCTGGAATATAAAGCCCATTCTCTGGAAATGCTCCAACACCAGGCAATGTGATGTTGCAGGCGTAACATCATTCACTCATTCACTTTCATTCATTCAGAGAGCTAACTAAGCCCCTTCCTCTCCCCAGCCTCCTCTGACCATACAGAAACAGGAGAGGATTTCTCACGTCTCCTGGCAGGAACATGGAAACGTCACTCCCGAGGTAGGAGTGCTGATGTCCAAAATAAAATCCCTGCGCATTAAAGGCTGTTACAAAACCACCAGCATCCAAGTAACCCCATAGGGCTGGCGTCACTCTGCATAACTAAGAGGACCCAGAAGCAATGTGGAAATTCCATCCTTAAGTCATCGACTGCGACATCCTCCGGCAGTTTTCATCACTGGCACCTCACGTCAAAAGAAGTTAAAGAAATCTTTCATCTCATAGTGTGGCCTCTTTAATGGCTGTCACTTGCAGTGTTACGTGTGCAGGTTTTTACTAGTTCAGTGTGCAGCCAGAGAGCCAAGGGCTTTCTTTTTCTTTTCAAGCAGGTTTTAAAATTCTGCTGGGTTTTCCCCGTCTCCCCATCCAGTGACTGAACTATGTACCTGTGGTCAGAGCTGCTGTGTGCCATACATTATCTCTCAGTCATGCAGCCAGTCCGCCATATCACATGGCCACGTGGGTTGTGTCATCCCTCCTGAACAGGTTTCTCGTGCTGCTTGTTCCCGCCTCGTGACCAAGGGACTGCCTGTCCAAAATGCAGGACCACATACAGCAGAGTGTTGAACAGGCTTCAGATGTTACTATGAACAGGTTCATGGTATGAGCCATGAGCCAAGAACAAGCTTCAGATCACCTTTCTGAGCCACAGAGATAGAGGTGTGAAGGCTTCAGAGATGCAAGACAGTGCTGAAGCTGTGCATGGACAAAAGAAAGACCACAGATGTTACATTCGCTACATCAGATAACCCTTGCCCCACATGAATCTCTTCTTTCTCCTGCCCCAGGATGCTCTTTATACTTCTAAACTGTTCCCTTTTCACTGTCATGAGCTGCTAGTCCAAGACAGAGATGTACGTGGTAACAACCGCCAACCCTGCAGAAACTCACGGGGATGGATGAGGGAGATAAATATAGGAAAGGTAATGAGTTACCATTTTCTTAAATGCATCATAGCACTTAAGCTTCTTTGCTCCTTAAGTGTTAAATCCAACTGGTTTTGGTCTTCTTCCTTGCAAGCAGAAGAGAGGACAAGACTTTGGAGCTTTTGGAAGATGGTGACTGGTAACTGCGGTGGAGACCACAGAGCAGGTGTGACACATGGGTGACCTGCAGCCATGGTGAAACAAGGGAGAGGGGAGGCAGCAGTAACTGCGTGTAGAGAAAGTCCATCTCCAAACCTGCCCCAGCCCTCAAGACATGAAGGCTGAGAAGGGTACTCCAGGTCAGCAAGGTTTGCTCATGGGCTCGCTGTTTATTACTGCTCTGTACTGCCCCGTGAAGGCAAACTTAATAACCACCTCATCTGGGATTTTGCCTGCGACAAGCACCAGCAGGGCATGGGTAGGAAAGGCAGCTGTGCCATAACCACACAGCTGCTTTCCCATCTCCTGGAACAAGCGGAAAAAAGATGCGCTTGAAGGAAGGTCTGGACAAACACAGAAGACGCTGGAGGAGAGAGAAAAAAACCCAAGCCCCCAATGCAAATACGATTTATTCAGCATACTACAAAGTGCAGTACAGTGACCAGACCTAAAGAGATAAGAAAGGTATTATTTATTATAGGAAATAAATACTAATTCTAAAAGGGTAGAAAAAGTAACTTCTTATGTCGTCAGCCAACACTAGAAGCAGAATTTGGCCCTTTCACTGACTTGTTACAGATCTTGAGAATAAAGAAGAGGGGTGAATTAGTCCAGACAATGAAATGTGAAAGTTGGATAAATGGGAGGGAAGTTGGAAAATTAAGATCAACACGAGAATTCTGAGAAGATCAAATTAAAGAAAGGGAACAGCACAGGAAGAGAGTCTTCCAGTGGATGAGCTGGAGAGTCATGCAAACCCATGGTTTCTTACTTTATCTAAAAGGCCTCATTGTTCTATCAGAAAAAGTTACGTTATTGTTCTGTGAGGATGATGTAATTTCAGTGTGAATATTCCTGGATGTGAGAGAGAAACAGGAACACCATCAGGTGCTCATTAACTTCTGGACAAGACAGGGTCAAGATTTTCAACATAAATTCCAAGTTTCCATTCTGACTTGGTGCCTCCTCAGTTACCTCTTTGCAGTTCTGTTCAAATGATTCTTTGTACCATGGAATGGAGCTAATCAGTTTGACAGCCTGAAAAAGTGAATACAATACAATTTGTGGTTTCTATGGCACAGGGAAAACAGAATTTTGTTTCTCCTGACCTCATGGAGAGTTACCATTTAACAGCAGTGATACACGTCTCTCTCAAAAGGTAGTATTTACAATTTAAGAGTTCAATCAAATATGGAAATAGTGAGAAGGCCGTTTTGAGTGATCTTTTTTTTTTGTGCTTAGTACTTTAGTAGCCAGTATAACAACATTATCTAAAAATGAGACACAGCATCTTAAAAGAACACCTGACAGGTAGCATTACATTTTAGCAGGAAAAAGCTACCCAACCCTAAAGGCTTGTGGAGGACAAAGATGAACAGAGAACACAACACTCCCAAAACAGGGCATCAGTAGTGTAAGTGAAGGAATCCCTGACTCTGTACTAACGCTAAGTGAGCTTACATCTTTAAGAAAAGAGCCATCAGGCACAGGAAAAGATCAGGATGGTAGGCAACAAATGGCAATTTCAAAATGGTTCCAGCCAGGTCTGAATTTTCACCCATTCTATTCAAAATCCAACATGACCTCTCCAGCACACACACAAACTGATAAAACTCCTGCTGTTCTGAAATTCACCTTGATGAAGGCATAAGCAGTGTTCCTCCTCCTCCTCTCACTCCAGCGAAAAAACCCACCCCAAAACCCCAAGAGGAATTGGCATACACCTAATGAGAGCTGGCCCTTTGAGGCAGAGACAGTGGAACATCTTGGGATTTCCTACACAGCGTGTGCATTCCTATTGCAAAGCAGTGAAATTCTCAGGGCTGTGAAAGTGCTACCTATGTGATCTTTCAGACAGTTTTGGGGAGGGGGGTATATGTGCTAATTCTGTTGCTGTGCTTTGGTTAAAGATAGTTTCCTGTGGGGCTGGGCCTCACAGGAAAAAAAAGGACTGACAAGCAAGCTAGACGCAAGCTTAGACTCTCCAGGAAACCACAAAATAACCCCTCTGAAGGCTGCAGAAAGTGCTATTTCTGTGCCTGTATCATCTTTTAAGGAGATGAGAATGGAGGTAGAAGGGCTAGAGAAGAAAGCCGAGTGTGAAACCAGAGCTGAACATACGCTGAATAAATGTAGGCATGAAGGAAAGAACAACGGGGGAATGCCAAACCCTACTGAAGTTAATGGGAATTTCATCAGCAGCTTCATGGAGCTGGGGCTGCACACACTGATCAAAATCCTTCTAGACAGGAACAAAGACAGACACCGACTGTCAGCATGGGAGCCATGCATGGGAATGCCCCTGTTGAGATGAGCAAGCTACACATGAATGGTGCACTGGAATTACCAAGCTGGCTAGAGCTATTGCAAGGTTAACTCACCACAACCAGACTGTGGTTGAGGGATGCTGGTATTTTAAGCATGTCTTCTGCATAGCAGGGAAGACAAATGAAGTGTGGAAATTGTTAGTGAGATACCATTTGTGCATCATTAGCTGTACTAGCCTTCACCACAAAGGTTTAGAAACCTCATGGTCAAGAGCAGAGGTTAGCCTCAGGGCTGCCTGTCACGGAGGTGCTCTGCATTTGTTTTGGTTCAAAAGCTATAATTGAGAAACACATGGCTTTAAGAAGTAACACAGGTGTGTGGTTCACCTGCATCATTTGGTTTTGACACTTAAAACACAGCAACATTTCAAAAAGACATCAGCTAGAAGAAGGAAAGAATTTTTATCAGATTAATGATTCTTAAATGACAATGAACTGATCTTCCCCTCCACATGCCTCATGGCTCAAACTCGTTTTCTAGCACTGAAAAACACACATAACACTGCATTCATTAGGCTGAACTCCAGCTTTACATCATACTTGCAGTACTGGCAAACATGGGCACCTAATAAGCTTCAAATTATGATTGCTTCACTAAGAACCAGAGCAGCAGAATCAAACACTAAAAATAGAGGTATCAGTTGGTTGAAAGATCATCTGATCAAGGCAAAATGGTGCTTTGCAGGAAATCATGAGAAAGCTTCTCTCCATACTATCATATGTATAAATGTAGCAAGGTAAAGTCTGCTTTTAAAAAAAATCATTTGTTCCAAGTGAAATAAAACTAAGGGGGAAAGGAGGAAAAAGTACCTTTCCTTTTCATGACAGGAAACTAAGGAAGAATGATTAGCCCATACTAACACACAGAGGCCATTAGCAACTTCTGTGCTTCGCTACTGTTACAAAAATTAGTCCGTATTTAAATGGGTCTTTTTATATGAACACAAAAAGGATCCCACGGACAAGAATGGGATGCTCCATGCTCTAACAGTGACTTACTGTATTGCTTTCAGAGAGTCATTTAACTTGGCAGTTTACCCTCTTGTTGACCTTATGGATGTCATGCATATCCTCAGCATGAATGTGTATATGAAAAGTGCAAAATAGTCTTACCTTTTTTGTTTTCGGGTACTTGTTTACTATCATGAACTACACGGAAAGGTTATTAGGACTGCAAGTAAAAGCACACTTGAAGTTAAGAAATGACTCTCTAGCAAAACATCAGTTCAGCTCCTTTGCATACATGCTATGGCTGTATATGTGTAACTGTATCATCACTAGGAGACTCTTGCTTCACTGGACTTAGCTGGAGACATCAGTACACCAGCATTCTTTATATGGAGGCATGCTGCAAGGAAAGAAAAATCCTAGAAAAATCCTTCTTCCTTTGCTGGTATGCCTTTCTTCTCAAAAACAGGAGCTCTGTAGTTGCTTCTGCTGAGCTGAATCAAGGCTGAAGCTTGGATATATTGTGCCTGTAGCAGAGAGGTGGTCTGGATGTTGGCTGCCTCTTTATTCCTCCAGCCTCCCACTGGCTTAGGTCTACTTTCTATGGCATAGATATTGCTCTCTGGTAGCTGTGTTTCCTTCCCCCAAAGCAGAGTCATAGGACAAAGTAGAAGCTCCCTGAGATGTACGGCCCTTCCTTTGAGCACCTCTGCAAAGACCAATGTGCCAGGAGTGGAGGCATCTGATGCACAGGGGGCTCAGAAAGCACAGGGTAGCTCAGAGCATGAAGCTGGCTTGACAGTGAAGGGGGATAAAGCTTAACAGTAGGTGTGGAAGGGTAAGTGTGCATATGAGACTGAATGGAGCCAGATCCTGCTTTGACAGGCCCTCGCATTTAAAGTTACCTTGCACCAAATACTCTGTTACTGAAATTTAGTCACCATTAATGTACATGATGACTTGTTAGATTATGGTTTTAAGGAACCTACAAGTGGGAAGAAGCCAGAAGTTTGATAAAACAAATGGAAAAACATTAATCAAAGAAAATGAGACAATTGTTTGCATGTAAAATTTCAGTGCCCATATTGAACATTGGGCAAGCAGACAAGGGCAGGGTGGTCGTTACACCACAGGTCAGAAAATGAAGTTACCCAAAACACTACTCTGGTAATCTTTAACAACAGAAACAAGAAAAACACATTACTTTGATTTCATCAAAACATACACGCTCTCAGATTAGTGGTAAGATGAGGAAGTTACAGTAAAATATACTTGTAATGTCAAAGCATGTACTCCTCCTTGAAAAGGATTCCGCTAATAACAGGCTGTTTTCATCTTCACATCTGCCCAGTGACAAGCTGCATGCAATGAAATGGCACTTCATCCCCAGCTGCCATCAGTCTCTGGTCTACTTTACTGCAATGTGTTCAACACAAACAAGCTTTCCAAGATACTCTCCTGGCCATCGGTAGGTAAAGGAGACCTTAAAACTGAGCAATCTGGTCACAGCAGCTGTATAGTGCAGGCTACACAATGGAGCTACTGGTGTGACAAAGTAGACAATTACTATGCTATTGAGGCACAGAGTTCAAAATATGTTACAGAACATGGAGGTATCTCTTGGTTTTTAACTAGCCTAGGAGAAACCCATCTGACAGTGGACACAGTTTTTGGGGGGGGGACAGATGGACAAACTCTTCAATGACTGGCTAGTTTCTCTTTTGAAAGTCTCAAACTATGTAAAGCAGAACCCTCTCAAAAGAAAGGCCAAAGAGAAGTTACTAAGATACTACAGCCATTGAGCACATTGTAATTTCCACAGCCATGGAGAAGTGCTGAGAGGAAGCGTGCACTGAGCTCCTAGCAATTGTTGTAGGACAGTTCCCCTTCAGATAGTCAGAGCACAGTTTAGGAGCTACCACAGCCTGGGTGGAATTCACCTGAAGAACCCTGGACATGAAAAAAAATTACTTCTAATCATCAATAGTTGCACACATCTGAGTAGAGATGAGGATGTGGGAGGAGGGAACTGCAGTCTTCCAGCTTCTGAAAAGAGGAAGTACGGGACCAACACCAGCTGATTCTGCTCCCTTACACTGGAGAGAGGAAGAAAAAGTTTTCCTGTTTTCCTTATTGAGGACTTATTCTCAAATCCACTGTTGGACAGCCAAAGTCCACCATATGGAAAAACACTGAAGAAAAGCAAAATCTGCTTGAAGAAAGCTGAAGAGAAGTTTTCATAGAGACAGAATACCTTTGTGTTTGTGCAAGTGCATTAAAAAGGCGAAGAATGTATTAAAGTAAATAACCTGGGATCCAGCATATTTGCAAACTGTCTTAAAGAGTGAACAATCCTTAAGAGGCAGACCAGCATCTTTCTACAGGCACACAAACCCACCCTGTGTCATAGAAGTTGCATATCAATAGAGCCAGATTAGAAATCTATGTGTGTGCTGGCTCCTTCAGTCCTAAAAAGGGGTTATGAAAGGTCTTTTCCCAAGATACAGCTGTACTCTGGAGCAGCATCCTGGTATTCCCTGCACAAGTGGAGCAGCTCCTTTGCTTCACAAAAAGATGAACATTGTGACACCAGAACCAGTTGCACGGAAAAGGAAAATTAAGTAACAAATAGTAGGCAGTGCCCCTAATCTCCTCTGGAGACTCTCCCCTTTCCCTGCTGAGGGTGTATCTCACAGGCCACCTCTGAAGGGCCTGCACATGACCAAATGCTGCCAACCAAGAAACTGGAAGTCCACGTGCAGATGCAAAGCTTTGTCTCTAGGAGTAGACATGCAGTGGGATAGTTTATGTAACTGCAGTGATCTGAGGGATGGATGATGGCTCTTCAAGAAGAAAAAAAGAGAAAACAGAGAACTTGGAGCTGTGCTCCATGCAAAGAAATTACCTGAATGTGCAGAGCTCTCAAAGCAACAGGTGACAGACTGGTCAAAAGCTGGTCAGGATGAGGGAGGAGGCAATGAGCATAATTGTGTGGTGGGTATCTGCTACAGGCCACCAAACCCAAGTGGATGAAATCAGCCATAATCTGCTGGTAGAAGCCTTTTGATAGCAGGCCCTGTCTCTCCATGGGGTTTCTACAACCCCATTATCTGCTGGGAAGGCAAGAAGCAAAGGGGCAAGCAATTCAGGAGAGCAATCCTGGAGGACAACTGCTGAAGAAAATGACAGACAAGTCAATTAGGAGAGGCACTGCTCAATATGCTACTCGTTAATCAATATGAACTAGTTAAAGCTGTCAATGATTGGCATCACTTGGCAACAGCCATCATAGGATGGTGAGATAAGGATCCTGAAAGAAGTGAGGTAGGCAGATAGCACAATAGAGATCTTGAACTTCGGGAGAGTAGATCTAGTCTTGTTCAGGGAACCGGTAGGCAGGATGCCACTGGAGGCTGAGGCAAAGGGGTGCAGGAAGAAAGGTTAACCTCCAAGAACCACCGCTCAAAGCAGAACAGCCTGTTCTGATGTGCAGGAAGTCAAGCAAACATGGCAGGAGGCCAGCTCTGCCCGAGGGGGAACTCCTGACTGAGCTCTAACACTAAAAGGAAGTGTACAGGAGATGGAAGTGGGGACAGGCTATTTAGAAGGAATATGGAGGTGACGCCTGAGCACATAAAAGGACAGGAAAGTAAAAGGCTGGTTGGAATGAAAACATGGAAGGGGAGCAGAAGGCAGCAAGAAGTATTTCAGCAGCAAGGAAAATGTTGGTCCATGGACAAAGGGCACAATAAAAGGCCATGGTATAAAAAAAACCTACTTGGCTGGGAAGGTCTGCTCTCAGACCTCCCTGAAGTTATTGGTAGAGTCTGTGCAAGTGAAGCATGACACAGAGTAGAGAAAGAGTGGATTAGTGGCAAATTTGGCAAATTGGACAATCATGAAAGAAAGCAGAAGGCTGGAGTAGATTACCTAAAAACATTCCTTTTACCCTTAGTTATGACTATAGATTCCCAGGGATCACTATAAATTCTTTTGCTATATAAAGAAAAATCAAGGTAGAAGTGTCAGTCTGTCATGTTAACCACAGCTGTGCCAAAGCTAGAAAGCTGCTATAAAGAAGAGATAACAATGCATATGAGAAATGGCCATGTAAAGTTCACTAATAGTTCTTATCTGTATACATGACACCATCAGATACTGATATCACTAGAGTTATGCTTTCAGACACCAGTCCCTCAGGTGAGAATGAGATGGGGCCAAACACAGTGCTGCCCTGTAAACCGTATCAGATAAAGCTGTTAACATCATCACTTCCCCCTATTACCAAGGCGTTGACACCAGCGATTTGGTGGCTGGATATTTAATCCTATAATACTCTAATATTAAAAAGCCCCCCAGTCCTTAGAGAAAGCATGTCCATTGCTTCAGCAGTACAGTAAACTCCATTAGGGTGGAAAAAGCAGTAACTTCACGTGGAAGACACCCTGTCCTACTATTTGCATTTGCTAACTTCCCCAAGAGTATCTGAGCTCCCTTTAAGTCTTGTCTGTAGGATGCAACTGCTGATGTATTAAGAAACCTTTCCCAGAGGTCATCAGTATCGTACTGCATTGTCAAGTGGCAATATTTTGATGTAATGGAAGAGCAACTGTTAGAGCAAAATAGGGAAAAAAGCCCTTACAGAGCCACCTTCCAGAACTATTTGGATCACAGTCATAACCAATTTGAAGGAGCTAGTCTGCAAATACAGACAGGTATATTAGCCCTGTGAAGAGAGAAAGACAGACAAGTATTAGGAAAATGAGGGAAAATTAGGAGGGAGCGGAGCTCTAACAGCTTGTACCTTCGGACACTCTAAGCTTTAAAATTTCAAGCCTTTTTCAGACCCTTCTTAGAGGCTGAAACCTTCACAGGTGAGTACGTATGCTTGTAGATGCTCTTTAATGAACTGAAAGTGTCAACTTCCCATTGGTGTGTCAGATGGACTTTTTCTCAAGCAGCGGAAACAGTTGTCTAGGCAGCACTTGCGTGGGGCTGCAAACACCACTGAGCTGCTAAAGTACCTTTTATAATAAGATTGAAACTATGAGGAGAAGCCATTCATTCTTTACCTCTGAATCAGGAAGTCCACTCATTCAAGCAATCATCAGCTCTTGTAGCAAAACACATAACATTCACACCATCCCCACCACTCCTCCTCCAAACATTAACTCACAAAAAGTCATGCAGAGGCTTCCTCAAGCCCACCAGGAAAAACAGCAGGGGCTTTTTGAAGAAGCTTATGGTAGTCTAAGGTCAACAGCTAATTTCAGCCAGGGAAAGCCCACTGCCATTTATTTATAATTTCCTTAATGTAATTTACACAGCATGAGAAGTTTAAAAAGGGAAAGGCCTGAGACAACAGTGATACAGCCAAAATGAACCAACACTCCTCATCAACAAAACCAGCCTGAGACTACCAACAAACATATCACACTACACACCAGGTTTAAGATGCTATTTCACCACTATCAAATACCTCCATTGCAATTCTCACACCATTATTGTCACGTACTGGAACAACCTGCTGCAAGAACATGATCTCTCACCTCTAAAGGCTGATGTAAACCTGGTGCTTTACATTTCATGGTTTAACGTTCAACATTTCAAATACATTACATGAATGCAAACTGTCATGAAGAAATTCTTACTGCAGTACCTAGAAACACCACCCCTATCCTTCAGTTCCTCAGGAACTGAGGTAATACCTAGCTTACTAGATGAAGCATCAAATGGCTTGAGATATCAAAGGTACTACAAAGGTCCTACAGCAGCCCAAGATACATAGAAAATAGTTCTTCTTCCTCTGCCATAGGTGTGGGTGGGAACCATGCAAGGAGAAAGAAGCGGGAAAGACTAGTGGTTTTAAACAAAGGGAGAGAACATGCTTAAAGAAAATGTGAAATCTGGAATGGCAATGCTGCTTCAAATTCTTGAAATGCAGGGGTTAACCCTCCCTCTTTCCCCAGAATTTGCTTAGAAGCCATGAGATTGCTTTTACCAATACAGATAGAAAGCTGAGAGACATGAAAGATAAGCCTAAGGGCTAGAAAGTAAATGAACAATAATAAATAAAATGCTAATTTATTACAACCAATAAATCAATGAACAGATTTCCCAGAGGTTGCACTTTCTATCCTAAAAGGTTTTCAAGGCCAAACCGGATAAAGACCCAAGTAACCCAACATGATCTCAAAGCTGAGTCTGCTTAAGGCAGAAGGTTAGACTGGAGACTTTCACAAGTCCCTTCTGACCTGGATTATTCTATCCTGCATTCCCATTCTGCAGCCTTCCTGGGTTCAGCCTCTGTCTAAAGAGGCTCTCAAACTCTTCAATCTTGGCAATACAGACATGTTCATGGGAAACTTTCAGAACAAAAATTCCCTTTGCAGGCTTTCCAGCCTTACAATATTAAAGTGAGGAAGTCATTATCCCTCTTTGCCCAATAAAAAGGAGCGATCAACTCCATGATCACCTATTACCAGGTAGCACAGCAGCTTTGAGAGGACACCAGAGAGCATGGCTGCAGCACAGGGAAGGTGCTAGCAAGCATCTGAAAGGATGCTCAGGCTGCAATGTGTGTGCTAGACTTCACTACCCTTTCAGATTTCAGGGCTCACTAGAAACCACAATCTCAGTGAAAAATCACAGCCCACACTTCATGTCTGCAACTAGGCAGGCATATGAAGCAGGGTGGCAGGGAGGTGGTACCTTCCAACAGGCATGATCCAAACCCATCTCCTTGAAGTGTTGAACCAGACTGAGTCATACAGAATTGAGTCAAGTTCAAAGTTCAAAAGGGAAGCCAAAACCCCTGCAAAATGGCCGTTTCCTGATTATCTGTGGCCAGCCCTCCACTGTGTGCAGACTTTGCCCTACTGCCACATCATGTCTCCCAAAAGCACTGTCAGCAGGGGCAGGATGCTGCACCAGGAGTCCTCTCCAGAGCATGCTATCAGCTTTCCTAACCCTAAACATTCAATTTCTTAATCCACACAGGGAGAATTGCAATTAAAATTCCAGCCAAACTTGTAAAATGAGTTTGTCATCTGTTTTTCTCATCTTTTCCTGGCTAGCACCACCCCAGGCCAACTGCCTTAAGGATTGAGATATAATTTCTAGCACTTTTTTTGATGCTCTGTTGGTTGCCCCATTTATTTTGGCAGGAATAGTATCAGACTGCATTTGCTGCTTTATGGTTACCTGAAAATTCATCACTTTTTTACCTCCTGGAGAGTGCAGCTGCTATGTTCTGCTAAAAGAACTCCCCTGTCCTTTAAGGTGTGTCCACTGAGACACCACACATGGGGTAACAAGAACAAAGAACTGGAAATTACAAAAATTTTGGATAAAATTTAAGACATTATTGATGCTGATCCCTAAGTGTGAAAAAGCTTCTTGTGTTGGCAATGGAAAAGCAGCAGGGGAAGATGATGGTCAACATAAAAAGGAAGCTTGCTTGGCCATAAAGCACATGAACTTCTGTACTGGCCACACCACTCTCACTATGGCCAGAGTATTTCCTTTTTTGGGAAACTTTTCCAAAAAGGGACCGCCAGAACAACACTTTAAAAGGGAGAAGTATTTCAGTAACTCATCCTAGAGGAGAAACAGGACATAACCGCCACATTCCAGAAGGAAGGACAGGATCCACACAAATTATTTTGGTGTTTCCAAACAATGAAATTCAGAATTTTGAAACCCAGGTTTCCAATGTAACCAAGCTTCTGCCTTGGTTATGCAGACAAAAGACAAACCAAACTGCACCTAAGTGAATTCAGGGTTAGACTAGATGATCTCGAAAGGTCCCTTCCAACACTAAGGATTCTGTTAATATTATCCTGAAAAGGCACTTTTAACCTTTCAGGTTAACATTTGGGTCTCATCACGGCTTAAAAAAAACATTACAGCTTTTGCAATCCTGGCAAATCCACTTTGGATGAAACACAGCAACTGATATGTTTTAACCTTTTGCACAGATTATGGAAGTTCTTAAGTGATCTACAAGCATCACAGACTCCTTACAGAAATCTAGCAAGCAGTATCCTGCCTCGTTGGTTAAAGGGAAGATTATTTTCTCGCTTGAAGACCAAGACACTGGAAAACATTTTTCTTAAATCGAGTGTCAAATTTAATTGCAAATTGTCAATAAAAAGCTTTAAAAGACAACTTTTCATTCTATTGGAATAAACCTATCCCACCAGACCACCATGCTTAAGCAGGACAAGCTCTTTGCCTGGTCTTCTTCCCCTGCATTTGCACAGCAGCAGATTGCTTTCAACTCCCTCTACACTTCTTGGCAGGAAATAGCAGATTTAGTAGCTGAAATAGCTGAACCCATTCTGAGCTGATCACTGGAAATTAGCTCACTCCCATGCAAATAAGTACCTATGCTCTGAGACAAGGATCCTCACTCAATGCAAAACTTGCTGCCACGCATGAAAGCTCTCAGTTCCTTTCTATTAGTACAACTAAGGTGAAAAAAAGTCATGTGCTTTCCTGGAAATTCTTTTGAGTTGGTAGAAACCACTGCCACAGTAGACAATCACTGCTGGAGATCACATGCATACCATAGCTGAACTACATGAGGTCCTGTACCTTAAAGTTTCTTAAGCATTAAACATGTAAGCCAGCTGATTTACTTCCTCATACATAGGATGGTGATACTGCACCAGGTAATCCATGCAATACTAATCTTGGCATGTAACCTACACCATTAATTAACATTTAATATTCCTATCACCTCACTTAAGTTGCTGCTAACCTTTTGCATTACACATTTCAGATGAAAATTATCCCGTCTGCTCCATGCTCTGAAGACCAAGAACTCTTCAGGAGTATGAAAGAAGCATTTAGTAACAACTAAGTTATCTTTCAAAAGTACAAAAGCAATACTTGGTTTTAAGGTCACTTCACAGTTCCTATTCCCACTAGGAAATGTGGTCACATGTGATGGAAAACAGCAACCAGACTAACCTGATACCCTGACTGACACAGCAAGTCAAGAGATAAATGTACTAAAGCCAGGAGCAAGAGGTGAAATTGACCCACAGAAAACTAAGCATTAAGATTCTGGACTGCAATCTGGCCACAGCTGTGGGGTACACTTCCTGATTTATGAGAACCTACCAAGAGAGGTTACAACAGACTAGGAAATCCACAGCTCCTATCCATCCCAGCAACTGCCTTCTCCAGCACAGGACATGCTGTTACTGTGCCAGGAAACAATGAAGTAACAGAGAAACACCAGAGGCCTCCTCTTTATCTCATCCAGTGCTGTTCAGGAAACAGCTAGGAGTTTTAACTTCATTCTGACCCCACCAAGCTCACCTACAGAACAGTCTGACTACAGGACAGGGCACTCTGTTTTCGGCCACACAGGGTAAGAAACACTACAGTGTGATGGTGGCATTTCAGGCCTGCAGGAGGTAACAGTTTAACTGAACAAACTAAAACCAATAGTATTAATTCCTAAGTTCTGCTGTCCAAAAGCCTCAGGAGCACATTAGTACTTACGCAACCAAATCACTCCATGGCTATTTCCAGAGAACCTCAGCCACAAGGTGTGTAGGAGCAAGAAGGATAGATCAGATGGTCTGGGAGGTGGTGTGAGTAAACAGATGAGGAAGAGAACATCCAGTGCAAAAATTACCATGAAGCAAAGAGCTAATGCTTCACAGTGCTGCTCCTCTTTTTTTTTTTTTTAATCCAGTAACAGTTCTTGTATAAATCCTCATGACACAAGACAAACTTGAAATTCAGCCACAGACTCGGGCCTCTGGATAACTGGGTTCAGTTTCCAACTCCATTTCAGAACTGCACTCTAGTTGGGGCAAAGCTGCTTCATCCTGTGCTGATGCTTCTCTGTAAAGTGGAGTAAAGTCATAGTTGCCTCAGCCTCGTTTATTCCAGTTGTACACTTGCATGGGAAAACAGCGTCAGCTTGGAGGCATCTTTACCACGGTTCACATATTCATGAATAAACCTCCTAAGGAAAGACCAATTCTCAGTGCAGTGAATTGCAAAGGTAACAATAAACCAGAAATACTGTCAGCAGGATAAGGCAGAAGCTATTTAAGAAAGTAAATGGATTAAATCAGAAAAATCGAAACCAAGAAGTAACACATTTCCAAGGAGTTGTAGGACACAAAAATGTGCACTAAAGACTTATAACAATCTTATTACATGCTTTACAAATCAAGTTAAAAATGCAAAAATGAATTGCTAAGCACCTTAGGATGAAGAAAAAAATAACTTAAAGTACTTAGAACTAGCTATTTTTCTCTTCATTTACCCGCAGGTACCTAATTTTGGTTATTGTACGAGATACAATGACTGAAGTTCTGTAGGGCACAGCACTTGCTCAGCATAGCCATGAAATCACACCTTATAAAGTTTAGGCCTATAAAAATGTTACCACAACAAAAATAAAATTAAGAGGAAGTAGGATTTTCAGAAGTAACCTCTGTGCAATGTTTAAACCTTACACATCTAAAATCTTTAAGACCAATACCATATTAAACCATTACATGTTAAAATAGGGCATCTTTATTTACACACATAACTGAAGTAATTAAGTTTGTTTTCCATATTTATGCTGCATTATCTCTTGCGATATAACACACAGAATGCATTCCATGCTGTATCCCCTCAATTAGGTTTTGTTGTTTTTTAGTTCTCCCAGTCATTTCAAAACTCTATCACTTCCACAATTTCTCAACCAGCTGCGCAGTTTCTTCACTGAGCTACTTTTGTTTGGGTGATTTTGTATTACAGCAACACTCAAGATTGCTTAAGTTGCCAACGGCTAAACTTTACACAGTGTCAATTGGCTTCAAAGCCAAATCCAGAGTATAAATGATAATCCCCCAGTTTCAATACACAAGTGGTTTTGGTTGGGGTTTTTTTTCTATTTTTTGTTACTGTTTTGTTTGGGTTTGTTTTGTTTTACAGAGAAACTGGGCAATAAGCAAAATTAGCCAGCCAGCCTGGAGACTGTGATCTACAACTGTATTTGGGTTTTTAATAAATGCTCCTCCCACAGTATCATACCATGTCACATTGACATACTGCTGGTATAGGAACTAGCAGCAGGTCATGCTGGAGCTTATCTGTCCCTACACCACATCATTTAAAGGAGTCTAACCCCAGGACAAACATACCTTTGTATGGGTAATGACTTCAACATTTTAAGACTTCTCTTCCATGTTTAGTCTACTTGCATGCATTACAGATTATCATGTCCTAGTTCAAGACATTGCCAAAAATCTGTGTCTCTGCCAACGCCTAATCCATTCAAGTCCCTGACTCCTACGCCTAAGATGTTCAAGGCATGTAGTGATGATGCTCCTATTGCACAAATGTAGATTAGCATCCAAAAGAGGCATCTGCATGAAGAAAGAGAAAAATAATCAGGCTATACTTGCTGACAAAGAGACTCAAAGTCCAGAGCATATAAGAACATGCCAACTCTATTCAGTAACTCAGCTGTGACTAGTTTGGAATCCTCAATTGTTGAGATGGGTTAAAAATGGGTTTCAGAAGAGCAGTTACCATAATGATCACAAGTGGTGATCTTAGAATGAACTGAAATGAAGAAATATTTTGGAAGAGAGTAACAGCTTTGATGTGCAAGACAATTATTTCTCACACTGCATCATCAGTATACTGCTTAATTCATGCATTTCCACTTGCACACCTCACCATCTAGGCATCACGTCACCAACTGTAGTTCTACAGAGAATTTCAGAAACAACTGAAACCTGTTATGACTTTACACATGCATTTATGTAACTCTTTCACCAGTGCTCAACTCTCAATTACATTTCTGTACCACTTTACAAAGCAGCAAATCACAGCACGGAGAAGTTGAGTGATGCACTTGCAACTTTCTCTAGCAGCTTGTTCTGTGAACTGCTTTGCTAGGTGTTAAATGAAAGTCCTGTACTATGAATAAGAAGCAATACATCACATAACAGACTTAAGCCTTTCGCCTTTCAACTCTCTTCTTACCCACTCAGTTTATCTTCACTGACATTACGCCAGCTCCTCCCAAAATTACATTTGAAGACCACAGCCAGTCCCAACTATTATTGTTATTTTAATAAAAAAGAACAGTCGATACACAATTTCACACCTCTTGAGCGTGATACGGAAAGAATGGGATTTTCTGCAAGACAGCCTTCAGAAAGTTTCTCCACCTGGTGAGATACATAAAGTATGACCAATGTAAATGACACAAAGGCTCAGAGGCAGCTAGAGAGAATGAATGACAAACAATTACACCAAACAACAAAATGGCTTAGGCAAGTGGCACACACCACAAGTTATATTACTGAAAAGGTTCATGAATTCTTTACATTGACCATTCAGACATGCAGTCTTAATCTAGGAATGAAAGAGATGTTATCTTTTAAAGCTTGTAAGGTAGATTGATGGCACAGAAAGGATTAAGTAGAAGAGCCTTATAAGATAAACAGTAGCAAACAGCATTTTCATTACTCTTTTCAAATGGAAAAGTTTGTTTGTTAACTACAAGACAAAGACTTTATCTGCAGATTGTTATAGCAATTAAGAATACACCCAATCAGGAAATCTAATAGGTGACCTTGCAGGAAAGGATAAAGGCAACCGTATTGCTGCTATATTAGAGACTAGTATACTAGGGCACTCTCTCTTCCCCTCCCACTCTCAAGAAACAGGTCCACCAATCACATCTTTCACAGTCAGCAAGATTGCACAACTGTGGTTCTGCTTCCAGACTTGAGAATTCACTCACTACAGCAAAGAGCTCATACCATAAATACAACATATGTAAGTGAAGAGAGTGACGTAGTATTATTTAGAACTTGTCTTTCCCTGTTAATCTATTAAGATCATTCCCAAGAGGACCTCTCTTACGAACTGGCTACTTCTAATTTGCCCTCAACTTAATAGAAAACAAATCAACCAAAAAAAGCCCCCGTGTCCTGGTTTCGGCTGGAATAGATTTAATTTTCTTCCTAGCAGCTGGTGCAGTTCTGCGTTTTGGCTTTAGTCTGAGAACAATACTGATAACACTCTGATGTTTTGAGTTGTTGCTAAGTAGCACTTATCCCGATCAAGGACTTTTCAGTCTCATGCTCTGCCAGCAAGGAAAGGCACAAGAAGCCAGGAGGAAGCAGAGCCAGGACACCTGACCCAAACCAGGCAAAGGGCTATTCCTTACCACAGCACATCATGCCCAGTATGTAAACTGGGGGGAGTCACCCGGAAGGGAATGATCACTGCTCAGGTTGGGCTGGGTAATGGCCAGCGGGTGGTGAATGATAGTACTGCACATCACTGCTGCTGCTGTAATTTTTATTTCTTATTTTTAAATATATGTTATTTCCCTTTTTATTATTATTATTTTACCTTATTTTAATTATTAAACTGTTCTTATCTCTCTCGATTCTCCTCTCAACCCCACTGCTGGGGGGAGCGAGTGAGTGGCACTGTTTGGTACTTAGTTGTTAGCTGGGGTTAAACCACAATAACCTGGAAACCTCAACTTAACTGCTGTTAGCAATACTGTAGACTCTATTCAGTGGTCAAACAATAGATGGACAAAAACTTTTACAAGGTCTTGAAGACAGAGTACATGAGGCAAGGTATATACATTCAAGTATCTGACTTCAAGTGACTTAATTCCTGCTTTTGCTCCCTTTGCTGATTATATATTTCCAGTAAATACGGAACCACTTTCCCATGAGCTGATGCAGGTAAATGGTTTGCAGCATGAAGCCTGTTGAAGCATCAGCAGGCAGCACTAGTCATCTGGCCTGATCAGTTCAGGATTCCGGCTTTTCTACTCCAGCACCCTCGATTCAAATCTTGTATTTCAGTCACAAGCAAAACAATCTTAGACAACAGCATGCTGCTTGCATGCAACCTCCCCCAACCAGCACAAACTATTGTACTAACTCAATTTAACAGCCTGTTTGTAATAAACCAGAATGAGAAACCAAGTCTAGACATCTTTCCCTCAGAAAAATCAAACTTGCATCAGCTGGTTGAGTGACACACTTGACGTGAAATGCATGCTAGTTTATGCAATATAAGTGACAACAATTTGTGAGCAGATCAGTATAGATTTTTATTTATTCTTCCATGTAATACTAGGCACCACTTCTTCTGTACAGATATTACATCTGCCCACTGCCTCCTCTCTTCATAAATGGCAAGCTGAGCTTAAGTATTATTTGTAGCAAAAGAAATTACCTTCTCAGATGTTCCTTGTCAGTTAACAAATCTGAAATTGTCAGGTGATAGGTATTACAGTATTGTCAGAGATGCTGGTTTTACTTTTCTGTTCAGCTTCCAGAAAAACTGGTGAAGAAAATGGAGGTTAAGAGTTGATATGAGATTCCTGAATGTGCATCACTGGAGGTGGTTTGTCTTTTGGGCGATATCTAGAAAATAAATTGTCCAGAAGATCCCTCTTGACACATTGCATCTATGCAGATCTTTGGTTTGCTGTACTTCTGCAACACAGACATACTGGAAGGAAAATTTAGGTTAAGCAAACATCCAGACTATGCACAGTCTGCCCTCCTGGCAACTGTGCCTGAAGAGCTGCTAATGATGCAATAAAACCACCTATTTCTAATCAAACAATTCCTCCTGAAACAGCAACGTTAAAGGCTATGGAACTGTGACTGAAGCGTGAAAACATGCTTCAAGCCATCTTAAAAACAAGACATTCAAACTAGTAGGTTTAAAAAAAATCCCCAAACACTAAGAAAAACATATCAGAGAAGACACAATCAATATCTACCTTCTCCCCTTTTAAGTCTTCCACGGAGACACAAATTGGATACCATCCACTTTAAAATCCCATTTATACCTATGCCATGATTTATAAGCAAAACAGTAAAACCTAAAAGTACAGTTAGAGGAAAACACAGGTTTACCTGGCATGTCAATAGTTTATGTAGATCCAGACTGCACCAATAGGTAGTTTCTTCCATGTCTTTAAGTATTGAGATGGGAGAAGCCTAATTATAGACCTAAAAGCAGCAGCAAAGCTCAAACTAAACACACAGACCTGTGAAGACTAGATATGATGCCCAAAATTTTGGTATTGTTTCTTTGTGCAGTGAGGAAAACAGAAGAGCAGAGAAAAACATCCTCCTTTCAAGAACTTCACTTAAACCAGCTGCTTGTAGCAGCAGTAGTACAAGATACATTTTAATGATTGTTTAACACTTTAGTTAATGACAAATGAGATAAGAGAGGACACACAAGTTGTTAGCAATTAAAAGAAGGCATTTAAAATTTGGAAAACTGGAATTTTTTTGGAAAGTTCTTTCTGATGGGCAGGAAAAGGAAGGGAGACATCCTCAATCAATGCTTTTGTGACTTCACTTCAGAGAACTCCCCTAGCAAAGGTTTCAGTCTTCAGATTTCCCAAAGGTTTAAATACAGAGAAAAAGCCAAAGGCAACAGGGATACTACACACCTAATCTTGTTCAGACATATGCTGCAGCCTAACAGACTTGTTTGTTTTTAGAATAGCTTCTACAATTACAAGTCACACACCTTCATTTGTACTACAAGATGTGTGAAATTATGAGTATTAGTGTAAATATTTACTCCAGTAACCATTAATTTCTCCACTGTGATACAACAGGATCCACACTAAAGGCGAGCTAACCTCTCACTGGACCAGAAAGCAACTTTGCAAAGCCTTTTTGAGCAGCAGTGAGCACACCAAACACCTAAGCACTCAACGGTGCTTAGGCTGCACTACAGGAATTAATTCTTAATACATCATCTTCTCAGACTGTAGCAAGATTTGTGTTGCCAGCATGCTGAATCTCAGCTACACCGCTTCAAGTGCCAATAATGCCACACCACAAAAGCGTGCTGAAGACTTCTGAACTCTCACTTACATTCCCTCAGTAAGCAGCAATAGTGAATGCCAAGCAGAGATGAGACATCCCTCTGTAAGGGCTGTCTTAGAGCATCCAATATCAACACTGCTCAAGATACAAATATTTTGTGCAATTACGCCCTCATTCATTAAGGAAATGCCTCAAAAAGTACCACACTCTCAGACTCAGCAGCACCGGTATCAATAGACAGGCAGATATGCCACCAGTTACCTCCAGAGCTTAGGTATTCATCCTTCATACAGGTTAGGATGAATAAGGAACAGGAGGGACAAGTTACACTAGTTATCAAAGTAGCCCACTCAAAAAGTTATCATTTCCCCCCTTCCCCCCAACTCTCATGAAGAACTCAAACTTACTCAGTCATGATGTATTATTTCTAGAAGTCTCCTCTACTCAAAGCTACCTTTGAATGTATATTACCTGTATTGAACACATGTGAATGACAAATACCTGTGTAGAACATCTGTCCTTCCAACAGGAGGTTACAGTGCTATACCTAAACAGACTTCACATTGACCTATTTAGGGCATTAAGAAACATGCTCATAATTCAGCAAATCCTTAATAAAAGCATTTCATAAATGTAGTAACAGTAACTAAGTTGTTTGCCCAAGGCAAACCACAAAATTCTACCATAAAAGTGGTAAAATTGAAGTCAGTACTTTCAAATCTCCTGCCTCCCAGACTAGCCTCTGCCTATCTTTACTTCGTTACGAATTTAGAAAATACAACTTGCCTGTAAGTTCTCATCAGAGTGCAACAACTGCAGATCCATGGAGACTCATTCTTCAGGTTTTCTGAGTTTTCTGGAATTATGTCAGTTGTACTAATATACCATGGTGAAGCACAAGGCAAGTATCTTTGAAGGATACTACATACACATATACATATATTCCTCAAATGCAAAAGGGATTCTGTTGTCTTAACCCAGGATTTAAAAATAAAAAGCAGCCATATTCATGTATCACTCTTTGAACAGCTTTGCCAGTAGAGAATAAAGGCAATTTTATTCCCCATTTACTAATGAAAACAAATGCTATGAAATGAGTTTTCCAGCACCACTGAAAATCTCAGTACTTTCAAAGCATTCCTATTCTAGAGAGGCTCGGATCTACACCAATATTTGCCCATGTAACATCAACTAGTTTTTCCATCCCATGACTCAATTTGATGATAACTGATGTAGAAATTACTAGTGATGACATACACTGCCACCTTGTGCTATGGTTTAGAACTGAAGCAGCCTGAGAAACTGTGCTTCACACAAACATCCAGTTTCAGCTGTTCTACAGCATTTCCCACACCCAGCCACTCTCCCACATGAGAAACTTCTCCCCTTTTACGTAATTAGGATATAACTCAGGCTGCAAGAGATGCAAGCCTTTGTGATCACACGAAAAAAAGTTCATTCTTCTTCACTAAGTGATGGAGGTACTTTCAACAGTACGTAGCTTTGCACAGTTGGCGCTAAATGGCATAGGTATTACCTTTGAGATGCTATTCCTCCAGCACAAGCAAATAAAACCAGGCTACAATACTGCCCTGACAAAAAAAGTGAGGCTAAGCTATTAACTCTTTCCTCAATCTGAATACAATTAATAGAAGTTGATCCCTTTACATCACTGAACTGTATTTCGAGAACAGATATTGTCATTCCCTCTTCTGCAAGAGAAAGCTGAGGAGTCATTTACCTGCAATGGCTGGGTATAAGATGAGCAACTACATTCTATACCAGCATTACACACTGGGATAGGAGCTCCAGGACCAACAAGAGGGATGTGAAGCTGTAGATACCTCTGAGATCTGTAGGCAGCTATCTGGGCCTCATGTGAAACACAGAAGCAAACCTTCTCAAGTCCAAAGCTGAGTGTAATTACACTGTGTCTTGCAAAGCAGTCCCAAGCTCAGTAGGTGTATCACAGAAAAATGTGTGTTAGCAAGAAGAAAGAAAAAAGTGGAATGGTTCTGGAAAAGGACATTAGTGAACTTTGAAGCTGTATTGTCCTTTTGAGTATGTGCTGAGTGGAAGTACTATTTTCCTTAAAAAAGAATAAAGTATGAAAGACTGGGTACGTATGGTCATCTCGCAGTAAAAAGAAAGCTTCTATTACTCCTATTCTGAATAAATAGTGCAGTATCAGAAAAACTTCTACAAGTGCAGTATCTTTACACAGATCAAAATCCTGTATCACCGGTTTTCTTCCACACTGGGCAATACTATTCAGCCTGTAAAACATTACTATATTGTTAGCTATTTACATTATAGTAGCATCGTGCCTACCTACTTCACTTCTGCACTGACATCAAATCGGAAATTTTTGTAATACCACATTTCTCACAAATTATCTCCTGAAATAGAAGTATTACATTAATTCACAGAATTCACAAACTTAATTCCAGCGTTCAGCAGTTTTTTTTCAGCAGGAGTTTTTCTGGCTCTAGCAGATAGCAGTTTTTCCCATCAGGTGAGCTGTCAAACAAGAAAAATGCTAAAGTTATGTAGCATTCACTGACTGACACAAGACAAAACTTAGTTTAGAATACCATTTTCTTCTTCCCTTTCCCCACCCGAGCAGAAAAAAGCAAGACACAAGTCTTCTGCCATACTAATGTATTCCATCTTTCAAAAAGAAAGACATGATTTTAATATTACTTAACAATATGTTAAAAAAGTAGCCAGTTAGGCTTCAGTGTTAATACAATTATACACTCTATAACAGATTTGATAGTGTGAGTACTGTTCTTTTTTAAATTTTCTCATTCTGCAAGTATTCTTACACAAGCTGGCTACAAGTCAGGAAAAAAAATCAAAACACAAATAGCGTAACTTGTACACTCTTAAACAGTAGATTGTGAAAGAACTGAGGAAATACTTGTCCCATAAGAGCCTCTTTTTCGTGAAGTCATGTCAGGAGAATTCTGGAGCAGATGAAAGCACAACTGACTAGGTCCATTCCTTTGTCAGGAGTCAGAATGACAAAACATAGCTAGATGCAGAAGTGACAGGAGCCACTGCAGATGATGCAAACTAGTATTTTGGCCTCCACCCAAGCCTAAGCAATTTAAAGTCTCCGAGGCCAAGGCATTCAGAAGGAGATGGAAAAGAGCTATTGTTCCAACTCCAACGGCATACAGCTACAATCAAGTAAGTCTCACTCACAGACTACAAGCACACAAGCTAACAAATTCAGGTAGAAAGTGGCAATTTTTCAGTCCGCAAGAATTATCAGGCCAAAGGGTTCAGTGCAGATCCACACAGCACTGGGGACAAGGCAAGGCAGCACTGGCTCAAGACCAGATAAGCTCTCAGCACAGCAGGACAGATAAGTGGAGTTGTCGTTCATTGATTCCTGCAGGGTTCCCTCCCCATATTGTGTCATTTCAATGTGCAGCAAAGGTGGTTTTTTTCAAGCTAAAATTGGACCAGTTGATGGAAAGTCTCTGCCTTGTCTGTCTGGCAGAATCCAAGCAGAATCTGAAAAGAAAAAAAAGTGATAAGGTGAAATCAATATACTTAAAATCACACCACAAGTGTTACCCCTCTTTTGAAGAGCAGGTCTCACTCAGAATGACAAAACCTCTTTAAAAAAATTGTACCTAAAAAAAAATCACTGTCCATCACTGATAATGCATCATAAACCAGTTACTTCAAATACAGCTGCATTAGCAAGAGTAAGTGAATGCAGAAGCAAAGTACACTGCATATTTAGCATCAGAGAAGCTAGCTGACTGTTAACTAGAAACAGAGATGACATCTCTGTATTTACCTAAAACTTGTAACAGTGAGAATGAATGGTAGGTAATACATAAAGCAGAAGCATGGGACACTGCTGCTTCTTTTCTGAATATAATGAAGTTATGTTTGAGATAAAAACCTAAGGAGGTTTGTTTACAATACAGCAGATAAGTAGCTCACATGCCTGGAAAAAGCACCTTTAGAACACAAATACCCTTATTTGCTTAATCTGAATTCCAATTTATGCAAGAACTTATGAAAAAAGTTGGCATGTGCAGGCATTTCAGTGACAACCAATGCTCAAGAACTTTATCAAAGCAAGGTGTAGCTTGTTTAGGCTAAAGGCTGCATGACAGCATCAAGGTAGTACATATCCCTCTCTGGAAGGCTATACAGCTTCTGTAACAAATGAAAGCCAAAAAAGGGGAGCAAACAGAAGGAGTGAAATAGAAAAGGTACAGCGGAAGGTTAGAAGAACTAGACTTATTTTGTTCTTTCTATATTAAATTTAGAAGTAGCTTGCAAGATTAATTCTGAAGTCAGGGTGTAAAGTTATCCATCTATTACGCCACTATGAAGCAAGAAGGAATGATGATGAATTAACAGACTATCAGCAAAAAAGTATGAATTCAGTAGTCCTGTGCAGCTCATTTGCTTGGAGGGTTACTAAAACAAGCACTGTTGCCAGCCTTCTAATTATTATGTTGGAAATTGTCAAGTGACAGAAAACATAAGCTTTAAAGGTGCCTTCAGAGCATTAAGTACTTGTTTTTCTCTCCTAGAACACCACTCATGAGGGCTTTTCAAACACCTTTTCTAAACAGGTATACATAGAAAAGTAGGACAGTTACACACACTTCCTAACAGATTACAGTGAAGAGTAGAATTACAACAATTACTGATTACAAAACAGTACAGTTAGAAGTGCTAAATCTTCATTAGAAATCACATTTGACAAGTTTATCTCCAAACTTCAGCTGCACTTCTACAAATATAAGACACTGCTCCATTCATCCTATTGACAAAAGAGAATTGATGAAAAGAACTTAGCTGATGAAAAGAATTTTTCTATTTTCTTATTACACATACTGCAAACTTGAATGAAGCCAAGAATATTCCATGAAGTCCTGGAGTTCTTTTCCAACCTAGTTGGTTCTATGACACCCATGAAGGGCTAGCATCAACATGAGCAATCTAGTATATGCCACGTTTCACTTATAAAACCTACATTTCAACTTAAAAAAAACCCTAAAAATCCTTTAATTGGCACCACTCAGGAAAATAAATTTGAAGAACAGAGAATGTGCGCTTTTGAAAATTTCATTGGGTAGCACACTGTAACTCTGTAAATAAATCAGACATATGCATTTTGTACAGGAGTAATAAACAGCACAGAGAAGCAGTTATATTCTGTCCTTTGCAAAACTCAGACATAGATTACATCCCCGACAGACAGACAATGAAAACTATATGAATTCAGAGAAGAACTGAAAACCCTCTCTTAAAAAAACATCCCTCATTTCAACAAATGGCTTTAGCTGTTCTGTGAAATGCTATGTTGATTCCTAAATAATTAAACTGCAGAAACTGATTTATTTGCAACATTTCAGATTTGGCTCTCGTGACAAAAGGCTTACTAGATTAGATTAATGGGAAAAAACAGCACACCCAGCCACCATTAAATGGCACAAATTTGAGTAGATTTCAGTATTATGGAAGAACACAGAATCACAGAATATGTCAAGTTGGGAGGGATCCATGAAGTCCAACTCTCTGCACCCTGCAGGACTACCTAAAACTAAACCATACATACTACACCATTTAAACATGAGCTGTCCGCTCATATCTGAGGAATGTAAAGGTAAAATGATGCGTAAATCCCCAAAGCAACCAAAAAATACAGAATAAAAGTTTCACAAGCATAGGTTCCTATTATCCTTCTACACTACCTTTACCGTATCCTTCACTGCAGTAGCATAAGCATCCCTTCTTTATGATTTGCATAAGCTAGTATCTCACAGTTATACCATCTCTATTTCATGTGCAGTAGAAAATCCCAAACTAATAGCTCCTATAAACAGGAAGAAAATATCATGAACAAACCTTTTTGAAATAGCTGTTCTGAAATGTAAAACAATGTTTTACTTGTTCAACACTTTTTGTCTTTCCCTTTTTTTTTTTTTTTAACACTAGTCAGTGTATTGTTTGTATGGATAATATAAATATTCACACAAACTTTGCTTTTAGAAAATAATGGTAACTAAGAATATTCTGAAAGCCTTGATAAGAACCTAGGGGACAGACACATGGATGACTGACACTCATTCCTGTATTTATGCTACTCAGCTACAATCTGTAGATCTACAGCTTCAGTGACTGTTACCTTCAGTATTCAGAATGCCAGTTGTAATAGGATTTGCTGTGCTACAACACAGGCTTTTCTGCTAGGAGTTAATCACTAAGTTGTGGGTTGGTTTTCTGTTGTTGGTTTGTTTTTGTTTTTTTTAAAGTCACAGCATGGGAAGAAGCACAACAGCTTTATGTGTAGGGATTACAGCACTTTACCTTTTAAAATATTCCACTTCTCGCTCTGTTTCATCCATTTCCACACTGTCTAGATCAATGTCTTTGGGTAAAAACACATCATCTACAAAGGAAAAAGTATGACACTATGTTAGGTTCCATGGGGATGAGGGAAGGAGAGAGGAAGGAGCCTGAAGAAGCTGTATTAAAGATGTTTTTGGAAAACTGTCTCAATTTTGTAAACTACTGATTATTCATGTTTATGCTGAATTAAAAAACACTTCTTAAAATATACTAGTAGCTCTGCTCAGCCTTTAAGGAGTTACATTGAGAAAAAGGACAAGATGAATGGACAGTAAATTTACTGATTGCATGGGTTGCAAAAGATGCCATGAACCTGCAATATACATGAGAATGGTCAAATTAAACAAAGGGCTCGATGAATAGCCTGACATTTGTTGGCCTTACTACTAAAAAGGCAGCTTTAGAAACATTTTGAAAATGGAATTTATTAAAAAAAATACGTGCAAGATTTTGGGGTTTGTAGAGCTGCTGCTGTACTCCCTCTGGGACATGATCATCAGGCTGTATCTGCAAGAGCCTAAGTCATGCTACCTACAACTAGGAATTTCGTTAAACATTCTTTAACGTACTTTAATATGGCCTGAATTTAGGCCTCAGCTATAGCAACAAAGTCTCTCTCTCTATTGATATATTGTACTGCACCAGTGTGTGGTTCTCTTTTGTACTTAAAAAAACCCAAAAAAACAAACAAAAAAAACCAACCCAAAAAACAAACAAAAAAAAAATACCAAAACCCCCCCAACAAAAACCTTCAGAAAGCATAAATTTTTGTAGAAACCAATTTGAACATTTTCTGCTTGCAGTACCTCTTCTTATTACCTATATACTCCAATTTCATTTCTGAAGCAGCTTCAGAACATATTCCAAAAAGGGTGAGACAAACTAACCGAAAACACCTAGTACACATCAGGACTCTCTAGAACCCTCAAGATTTTGAGAACAAGCAACT
>NW_009934223.1:0-49494 GCF_000696875.1 Nestor notabilis | reverse complement strand
AAAGGCATTCCTGGTAGTTTAGAAGTTGCACGTCTTTACTATGCAACCTACTTCTGAACAAGCAGAAAGTCCTATAAACGCAGGGCTTCCCTGTATAGTTTTCTTCAGCCTGTTCATAACAAGCAGTCAAAACACTTTGCCAGGATGGCACCAAAAGTAATAACGCTCACTGCCTTAACACCTCATTTTAAAACTCAGTTTACCCCCCCAACTTTGTTACCCTCTTTTCATGTCGGCTTCTTTTTTTTTCTTTTTCAATTACCCTAATTCTTATTATTTTTTCTTAGTTCATTTTTTGTGTCTTTGCTAATTTGGTACACCAACCCTGTCTCTTTAAGAAATTTCAACTAAATGATAATTGTATATCTCAGTATCTTTCTTGTAGTTCCAAAGTGAGAACTACTCACAGTAGTGATTCAGTCCCGACTCTTCGGAGAGCAACACAATTACCTCTTCACAAATTCAGAAACCTGTCCCTAAGTTTTTTTCACATTTAAATATTAGTTTTCAGAAACTGTAACTGCACTTGATTTAAGCTGCAGAAAACAATTGTGAGGGGCAAGGAGGGGGAAAAGATGCAGGGAGCTACCTGCATTCTCCTACAGTAAACACCATCTACTGTCTCCACAACTCTCCTCTTCAACACTTTCTCCCTCAAATGTCTACAGTCTTCTCTTTCTGTACCTAATTCTAGTTTTCTCTTGCTCCAATGACTGGAGTACATTCCTTCTCAGTAAATTAATAAAACAAAACCCAAACACCACCACAACACAGTATGCACAAGAATAAGGTATCAGAGAAAATGGTGCAATGCTGTATCACTAATTGACATGGATGGAAACACTGAACATAAGAGTTAAAGACTGGAGGGCTGACTCAACCCAACCATGAATCCACAAAGTTGGGCTCTACACCTAGCACTTGCAACAACCAGGAACTGGATTTACGTTTTTGTAACAAAGTTTAATAAAGGCAAGTATTCTGAAACACTGTCAGAGACTGCCAAAGGATTAAGGTCTTGCATCTTCACAGGCTTACCACACAGAACAGCACTGAGAACTGCAATATTGTTAAGTCCTTCTGGTGAATGGACATTTAATTTATCCACCACTATCACTCAGCTACCAGGTGATCCCAGAGGAATGACTAGGTGCCCTGAGCAGACAGACATACATACTGCAAAATAATGCCATTCCAACTGGCAGTCCCAGTAGGGATCAAGCATGTGCAGGAATAAAACTGGTGCCCAACAATGGCAGTTTGACTGTCATGCTGACAAGGCCAACCAGTCAGCACTTGCAGGTGCTTCTCAGTTCTGCTATTTAGCTAACAAGATGCTTTCAGGAAAACAAAAAAATCCATTGTGAAGTAAATTCTGCAAGTGCGACTGGTTGAGTCAACTCAGTCTTCCATAGTTTATTATTTCTACCAGATAAATAATAAAAAAAAAAAAATCCAGCAAAAACTAACATTCATGTGGAAAAAACACTCAATATTATTAACTGATTGACATCCCACTGTAAGTTTTCACTCTAGCAAAAAGAATACAATAGATTAGTTTTTGTATTTACTTACTTACCTGTTAATATAAGAATTATTTTCACTGAACAAAAAGCCTATTTATTCACTAATGACCATTCTTTGGCTGCAGAATCCCCTTATTTTCCATGCCCAAAGAGTAAGACCAACTTTAGACTACACTCTTAATGCTGTATGAGAAATAACCTTGCTTTTAAAGAAGTTCAAAATGGATTTCAGCATAATATTGCATTATTTTAAATACTTTAAGCAAGATAGGTTTTACAGAAAAGGCTTTCTTCACTGACAAAACCACCATACAAACCCAGCAGTATATGCTATTTTATTAGTTCTTTAAAGTATCCTACACTTCTTTAGTAACTGTATGCATCTCCTAATTGTTATAATTACAATGACTTCAGTTCTCCCAACACCAGTTTTTCTGTTTCTCTAATTTACACTGGCAGGGATGACTGAAGATAAAGATTACAAACTTCTGGATTTAAATGGTAACAACAAAAACCAACCCAAGTTCAAGTTTCTTATACACTTACCAATTGAATTGTTGACTTTGTCCCCTTTTTTCTTCTTGTTTTTCTTGTTCTTGCCTTTTGGTTGAGGAGAATCTGCAAGTATTAGCTTACTATTTTGTTGCTGCTCACTTGGTGAAGGGGATTCACTTGTTACAGGTGCTTTCTCTTCCTTTACATGATTCAGCTGTTTTTTGTTGTTATTGTTCAATTTCTTCTCCTCTTTTTTAGGTTCTGCAAGTGTTGGGAGCTCTGCTGCTTTTGCTTTGGATTCTATTTGGTTTCTGGTTTTAGTCTGGATCTCAGCTGCTTTGGGGGATTCAATAGGCTTTTTCACTTGTTCAGTACATGGTTTGTTTATCTGCTTTAGTTTCTGTTTGCTGTTTCCTTCTTTGTGTTGATGCATAATATCAAGCAGAAAAGAGAGGGGCTCATGCTGCTTTACATTCCCTTCTTTCTGATAAAGCAGCTTTGAGTCTCTAGCGTTTACAGGATTGGATAGTTCACAGCCTGTCTCTGAAACCGGCCTCTGTTCCGTATGGTTCACGTGTCTTGACAGTGAACCAGAGGAGTTTTCTATCTTTTCTGATTGCTCAAGTGCACCATTCTGAATGTCTTCAGGTGTGTTTGGGACAGATTCCTTCACTGCCTGGCAGTTTCGAGTAAGCATGTCCACTTTCTGACAGTCTTTACCTGTTCGTTCTTTCTTCTTTTTCTTTACAGCCCTCAACTGCTGAAGTTCTTGAAGCCGCTGTAATTCTTGTTTCAGCCTCTCTTCTTCCTCTTCCTCACGCCGCCTCTGTTCTTCAAGCAACTGGTGGTGCTCCCTCTCCCTGGCTTCAGCTTCAAGTCGAGCTTTTTCTTCAAGCTACAAAATAACAATAGGTTTATTGAAAGTGACAAGTATTTTGGAAATTAGAGCTTAAGGGACTATTATGATTTTTCTTGATGAATGTTATAAATCCTAGGATACTAATATACGAGCATACTTCATCCACAAGTCTGCACAGCAAACAAATAACTATTTATACAAAAGCTGCCCTTTAAAGTACACCAAAATCCTTTCTATATCTCTATTTTCTATGTTTCTGTAATATATCTGACTGTTGTTAATTCCAGCTGCTGATCTTCTCTTTGCTACTGCTAAGCCTAACTCCATATCTAAGTTTTCTACAACCTCAAAAACCTGCTGAAAACAAATCATTCAACTTCATTCTCAACAACTGTGTGTATTACTAAAGCAACTCAGCTTTGCATCATGTTGCACAGATTACCTGTTCTCTTGGTATGGTAGCGGAGTTGCTGTTTCAGTGTTCACAACCATTAGGAAAAGCAATCATTAAAAACATTTTATGGTAAAATAGTAAACATAAAAGTTACATTAAAAGTTGTAAAAAGTAATAAGGATGGTTAAGTTCTCTGTTGCCAGCCATAAGTTCATTAGCCACATGAAACAAAGACGCAGGATTTTCTTCCAGTCATTACCGCAAATGCCTAAAACTTTGCTGTGCTGCATCATAAGCAAAAAGAAAGTCATGCACTGAGAATGATCATGTCCATTTATTTTCTTGCACACTTAGAAGTGCCTGTATGTGATTACTTTTTGACAGTTACAGAAGTCAGCAGTAAACCCTACTAGAATCTTCCATTTCTTATACTGAAACTGCATTGCAAGAGTAAAGTGAATTTCATTTATAACTCACTAAGCCCTCAAGTCACCGAACAGTGCTACGTAAGAATATAACTTGAGAACATCAGAAATTCCAAAGCCATGGAAGTATTTAAATAAAAAGTTAGGGCCAGGAAGGAAAAGCACAAACAAGAAATATTAACAGTGCAGTAAGACAGAGTGCATATCAGAATTCAAAAACATTCAGCGACCAATCTCGCTGTGCCTTGAACTTTATACCAAAGGCTGATGATACTTGAACTGCAGTAAGAAAGGCCAATTTCCTGCTTGTTCAACTTATATAAATCGATAAATATTTCCTTTGTTAACTCAGCAAATAACCGTTTTCAAAAAATAATTTCACTATTACACATGGGAGGTGTTTTTTAAAATATTTTTGTCCATTTCCATTTGAAAGCAACTTTCACTTCCCCCCCCCCGCCCCTGCTCACTCTCTGCATCTTGCCACTTCATTCAGGCTTGGGATAGCCCTTCATGTCAACATGTGGCACAGCAATTAACTTCTTTCAATCAGGACAGCAAGGTGACCAATGCAATCACTCTAAAACCAACAAATCTTGACTTTTCATCTCTCATATAAGCACCGATCTTATGTTGCCTGGCTTCCTACAGGGATATTTTATCAGTCAGGTGAAGTTCCTGATGACTGGAACAAAGGAAACATAACCCCCATTTTCAAGAAGGGGAAAATGGAAGACGTGGGAAACTACAGACCAGTCAGTCTCATCTCTGTGCCTGGCAAAATCTTGGAGCAGATTCTCCTGGAAATCATGCTAGGACACATGAAAAACAACAATATGGTTGGTGACAGCCAACATGGCTTCACTGAGGGCAAATTATGCCTGATCAGTTTGGTGGCCTACTGTGACAGGACCACAGAAGTGATGGATAGGGCAAAGCAGTTGACATTGTCTACCTGTACTTGCTCAAAATGTTTGACACTGTCCCACATGACATGCTTGTCTCTAAACTAGAGGGACATCAATTTGATGGATGGACCACCCGGTGGATAAAGAATTGGATGGATTGCCACACAGAGAGTTGTGGTCAACAGCTCAATATCCAACTGGAGACTAGTAATGAGTGGTGTCCCTCATGGGCCACCTCAGTCAGCAACATGGACAGTGGGATTGAGCGCACCGTCAGCAAGTTTGCTGATGACATCAAGCTGTGTGGTTTGGTTAATACTCTGCAGGGAAGGAAAGCCATCCAGAGGGACCTTGACGTGCATGAGAGGTGGGCCTGTGCTAACCTCATGAAGTTCAGCAAAGCGAAGTGCAAGGTCCTACACCTGGGTTGGGGCAAGCTGAGGCACAGCTATAGGCTGGGTGGAGAAGTGATTCAGAGCAGCCCTGCAGAGAAGGACTTGGGGGTGTTAGTCAATGAGAAACTACACATGAGCCAGCAGTGTGCACTCATAGCCCGGAGACCACTCATGTCCTGGCTTCGTCAAAAGGAGTGTAACCAACAGGTTGAAGGAGGTGATCCTGCCCCTCTGCTCTTCTCTCATTATATCCTACTTGGAGTATTGTGTACAGTTCTTGTGTCCTCAACATAAGAAGGACATGGAACTGCTGGAGCAAGTCCAGAGAAGGGCCACAAGGATGATAAGAGGACTGGAGCACCTCCCATACAAAGACAGGCTGAGAAAGTTGGGGCTGTTCAGCCTGCAGAAGAGAAGCTGCGTGGAGACCTCATAGCAGCCTTCCAGCATCTGAAGGGGGCCTACAAGGATGCTGGAGCGGGACTCTTCATCAGGGACTGTAGCGATAGGATAAGGCGTTATGCGTTTAAACTTAAACAGGGGAAGTTCAGGTTGGATATGAGGAAGAAGTTCTTTACTGTGAGGGTGGTGAGGCACTGGAATGGTAAATGTTCCATCCCTGGCAGCGTTCAAGGCCAGGTTGGACAGAGCCCCAGGTGACATGGTCTAGCATGAACCATCCCTGCTGCCCATGGCAGAGGGTCTGGAATTAGATGATCTTAAGGTCCTTTCCAACCCAAACCATTCTGTGAATCTATAACTATTTTCCCAATACAGAAACATTAGTTTTCTAAGTTCCTCCACTTTTAAATGTCAATTCTACAAAACAATCAAATTCTTAACATTTCTAACACTTAGGGATAGCTTTCTAAACTGCAGGAAATTCCAGTATCAATTGACTTGCAACAAAATACATGACAATGGCATTGCAAGGAATCCTCCCAGTCTACTATGTAACTCCTAAGCTAGCTGCGTAGATGGAAACAAGCAGTGCACCACAAACCACGCAGAAAACAAACATACCACTAATATGAAGTCAGTGTACACTGGTATACTCACAGAGAGTGCACAGTTTCAAAAACATGAGGTCTACGATGAACGTACTTTCATGTCTTACCTTTCTTTGCTTATGTCTGGCTCGCTTGGCTGCCCGAGAACTGCTTACTGGTTTGGTTTCAGAACTGTTTATGAACTGTAGCAAGTCTTCCACCTTTCGATGGTCAACGACACTTTCCCTTTCAGAGATCTGATCTGGTTTCTTCGGCTGTTCCTCTTTCCTTTTTGTTAGTCGTAAACGAAGCTTTTCTCTCATCTCTGCGTAATTTCTACTGGTTGGTGCAGCTGGAGGCTGAAGGACACGAGACAAAAATGCAGTGACTAAATGTCAAGTTCCACTGATGTAATACTTTTTAGATTTTTTTTATAGACCTTTGAATAGCTTGGAAGCTACAAACCTGAATGTCAAACTCCTTTTTGTTTGCTTGTGTTCCTAAAAGTGCATTTAGCAGGCAACAGACCTGTCAGACTTGGTGCTAGCTTGTGAACTGTATTTTCTAACTGAAAGAACTGATCTTGCAGATGAATGCACAAATAGGAAGACAAAGATATACCTTTAAAAGGTGATGAGTATACCACATTTAAAAATCTGAAAGGAGTAGGTATTTGCTGCTGTTCCCATTTTCTATGAAGTCTGCTTCAGAGTCTGGGCTACATGGGCCTCTGGGCTGTAACTGCGAAGGCTTGACTACCCTGCACTGAAGCATGCCAGCATACCCTCCAGCACTCACACATCAATAACTTGTTAACACTGCTGCAAGTTGAATCCTTGCATCAAGTTTCATATCTGTATTCCTGTCCACTGCCTCTTGAGTCCTCATTCCTCCTCCCCTCCTGCACCAGATCTGGCGCCCATCTTTTTGGAGCTACACCACTACAACTCATTAAACCAGCACAACAAAGCTTATTAACCTAAAAATCCTGTAGTGTTCTGTCACTTCACGGAGAATGCAATCAGATGACTATCAAAGACAGATCAACCATGGACATGGTGGGAACATAAAATAAGAAACAGGATGGCCTCCCTGCCCCTTTCAGCCACAGGACAAGGACTTCGAACTCACTTCAAACCCTAAAATTAAACTGCATCTGATCAAATACATTGCAAATAAACTGAGCTTTTACTTCAAATAGGAAAAAAGTGCCAGAGACTCAAATTCTACTAGTTAACTCATTATAAAACAGACTATATGTAGATTTACAAATTAAGCCAGCAGGAAAATGAAATTTTAAGTTAAGAAAAAATTTAATGTAGCAACTTAATTTTAGCATTTCATTTGTGCAAATGAAAGGATATGATTACAAGAATTCCCTAGACGTATTACTGGTATGAAGCTAACTTAAGGATGTTTCAAATGAAGTATTAAAATACAGAACATAAGGGAAAGTATTTTACATAACCTGAATGCTTTAGACCATTATAATTTCTTAAAAACATGCTTTAAATACAAATACAAGTCAGTGCCTACAAAAATGAACCAGTAAACAATATTGTTTGTAACACTGAAAACAGGGAAAAATGCAGTTTGGGTTTTCCTTTGATAGAAGTGTAATTTAAACTTACATTGCCTAAGTTCTAGGTAAGAGGACTTTCTTTTTCACTTTCATTTTTCTTTTCTTTTTTCAAAATGAAGTTAAAGTGAATGCTTTGAGAATTACTATTTTTACAGATGGTAGAATGGCTCATATATTGCCACAAACATTAAAAGAAGTATCCTATATTAAATATCCTTTTACCCAAACTCATTATGTTATTTATAATTACACTACTATATATGAGTGCATGAATTTTCTGAAGTGGTTCAATGCTCATTTGCAGTTTCAGTCAAACATGGCATCTACTACTCAAGTCAGCTGGTTCCTAAATATTTTAGTCATTTTTATTGCTCGAGTTGTTTGTAACTGGAAATGTTTGTTTCAATTCTTCATTTCAAAGAGGAAAATTACATTCTAACCAAGCTTCTTTTACAACTTCTCTTGAGTCAGCTCCAGGGCCACCTCCTTAGTTGCAGTCTGAGAAATCACACACATTCAATGATGAGTTAGTTACAAAGAAAAGCAAATAAATTAAAATCCAACAACTTACTCCTCCATGGCCGAAGAACTCACAGTAACAGCAGTCACAGTATTTTCCTTCCTTCTGATTTGTGGATGTTGAGGTACTGGAGCTATGCTCTGAACAGCTGTCTTCATCTTGGCTCTCCTCTCCATCATACTGTTGATGATCATAGGTGTTACTGTTCTCACAGCGATGGCCCTCACAATCAGGATCACTATGTTAAATTAAAAAAAAAAAGCTTATAAAAACTCTAGATTATAATAAGTAAGGTATTTGGAGAAAAAACAAACACAAAACCAAACAACCCATATAGTGTTGTATGTACATCTACCAGGAACAATGAGTTCCAAACTGGGCTATCCTGCCACCAGTGATGCATAGAATCCCAAAACCTTCATCCAGTAGCTTGCAAATGGAGATGCTAAAAACAAAGCAGCCAGGAAAGATGATAAAAGCAGAAGTGATTTCTAATAACTCACTTAGTGACTCACTGAATGAGCAGCCTTGAGAATGAGTTTTGGAACTGTTCTTCCTGCCTTTAAACGGGTAAAATAGTTTCAGAAGTAGTGATTTTAGCTTTTTTAAATGGAATGGTTTTGAAATTACTGCCTATCTCATCACTTGTGGCCTGAAGAGAGCTGTGCAGTTGTAAAGCACTCTAATTTCTGAAATCCTCTGGGTTTAGGTAGATTTTCAACCTCTTACATAAAAAGTTTAAGGTCAGGTAAACCTAAAATGTTCCCATTACCCTGTTTGCACTTTTATTTTCAAGGGGAAATACTAGCATATCTTTTCAGTAAGCAAGTACGTGGAGCATCCTTCCAGACTACAACCACTGTGCAAATGGTGGGTTTGACAGCTAAGGAGTCTTAAGCGGAGTCAGGAAAATGCAGGTTTCTTGCAGGTTTCAAGACCATGCATGACCTTTTTATAGTCTGAGCTAGATCTGTCTACATAGACTCCTTCAGTTTTCACAGCTTTTTATTCCAGCTTGCCATGTAATAACAAAATGACAGAAAACAGATATATTATACAACAGGTTTGTGTCTCGGCAGCAGCAATCACTACTGGCAATGACAGTAAGAAAGAATAGAGCTTGACTTAATCATCCCAGGTCACATTTCTGAAAGGGAGCAAATATTTGTTTTTAGGCCTCTGAACTCAGTAAATAGATTCTGCAATGGAAACTGTATTTGTAAAGTCTCACACCAAGTTACATACAAAGCATCTAAACTTGGTCTCATTTGCTGAGCACATAGACAGGTCTTCTTTCACACTAGAACCAGTGGCAAAGGAGAATAAGTATCTGTATTTGAATTTCCCTTCTATCATACAAAAGAACAAGAAACTTACCTGCAGACACTTGGTGGGGCACTTACAGAGCTGTCAGTGGTTGAAGTAGGAGGTGCAACTGTAGTAGGACAAAGACCTGAATGAGGATCCACAAATCCAGGGGCTGTTGCAGCAGTTTTGGGGAAAGAAGGAGCAGCAAGATTTGGAAGATGTGGTGTAGAGGCTGGAGACAGTGCAGCAGGAGACAGTGAAGGAAGTGATGCTAAACTGGTAGGACTATTTCGTGGTGCAACTGGTGCAGAATGTCTATGGTCCTCTTTATTAATATTGTGGAACACTTCACCTAAATTGGGGAAAAATGCTTACAATTAAAACCAATTAAAAGTCTCTATTAACTACCCAGACAATCATGCAGAGTGCCGGATGTTCTCAACTTCTCTAAAAATCAGCAATATTTCAACACCTTTCTATTGTCAGTTCCAAACGCTAACATCAAGGTCTCTTGCAAAATTCTTTAATCCAGGAGCACAGAGACTAACTTAAGAGTGAGAACAACAATTAACAAAAATCATTGAGATACCTAATATTACTAAAATAAACACATACAAATCTTTCCAGTTAGCTAAATGTACTTGAGTCAGTTACTAAGCTGTATATGAAATCCTGACCTATGGATGAAGGTCTCTTGGATGATACTTTGAATTGGTTGCTGCTTGACTGCACTGTAGTTGCTGTGCAGGAGACAGAAGAAGTGGCAGAAGAGGTTGCCATGACAACTTTATTAGCTTCCATAAAGGCATCCTGGAAATTGTACAGACATTTCTTCTTTGCAGCATTTTTTTTCTCTTTGCTGTCAGTAACTGCTGTAGCTTCATTGCTAGACGTAGTAGGAAGTGCTTCAGGTCTTACTTCCGAGAGTGCTGGTGCTAAAATATCACTCCCTTCAATTGAAACACATGTAGTAATTAGGAATCACAGAATTATAGAGTTGGCATTTAGAATTAAACATTTAATAATTTAGACACAGACTAGAAAGGATCTGTTGCTAACGTCGGCCTGGCAGGATTTGTGAAGTGATAGTCCTTTCCCTCTCCCTACCCCTAATACAGCTGTAATAAAAAATGCTAAGAAGTTCCAGGGCAGAATTCACAAACCTTAAAGCTAAAATTGTAACACCACTTTTAAATGTGTGTTAACAAGTAGCAAAGATGCTACAGGTACCTTTATCCACTTATAATTTTAAAACTGGACACCATTTTACATTAACTTCAATATCTGAAGTCCAGGTTAGCCATGCAACAATTACAAGCAGGAATGTCATATCCTTCTGCCAATGTAATGACATAAATCTTATCATCACTTATTTGAAATTCCAGCTAACTACAGTAACATCTTTGTGACAGACCTTCCACACAAGCTTGCCACTAACCATCTGTTGGAACAGCTACCCATAACCACACATTTGTAAATGGATGAGCTATCCTACTGGGCAAGCTTTCTGGATATTTTTAATGACATTCTTTTTAAAATATCACTGTGGTAGCTTGACACAAGTTAGCAGCAGATCAGTCTGAGAAAAGCCAACACACAAACCCAAACTTCCTTTTTCATACAAGTCAAATAAAATAAAATAGGCGTTTCAGTATTTTATATGATATGATTGGAAAAATATATATATAGGTGTGATATATATACATATATATATATACACACACACACGTATGTTATCTTTCCTCTATTCTCTTTCACTTTAATCAGTAGTACTTCCAAAGGCTTTTGCTTGATTTATGCCTCTGTCTTTTTGAATGACAATGCAGTTATCTCTGCTATGATACGTAGGAGGATGTAGTACTGTGCTACCAGCACTCTTGTGACCCTGTAGAAAAAGAGCAGGTCTTTGTGGCAGAAGACCAAATTATTTAAGTCTCCCCTAATTCCCATTTCTTTGCAACCCTAAACTTCTGAAAACAAAAACACTTCTACAGTGACCACAGGTGAAAGAATATGTGCTATTCTTTTGCTTTTAGCATCCTCTCCCCAATATGTAAGCATTGATTTTTCAATTTTCTATTCCCATTGGAACAGAAATTGCAGCACACATCTGCCAGAATCCTGTCTTATAAACCCATGATGATGAAACCTACCATTCCTGGAAAAAAGTGCCTCACTCCATTTCAAAGCATAAGGCTTTTAACTAGTCAGTGCGAAGTAGCAACTAACCCTCACCAGGAATTGTATCAGGCAAAAATGTAGCAGGATTCCAGTTCTTGTCATTCATCATCTCTGATCCCCAAAGACTTATAAATTTAGAGCTATTCCAATCTGGAGTGCTCCCAAAACAGCTTGGATAAATATGATCTTGGAGAGATGCGTTGAATACTTGATGCTTGTTTGTATGATTCTGAACTGGAGCTGGCGGTAATGCCTACAAAAATAAAGAGTATTTTCCATATTAATATTCTGTTTACTTACACAGTCACCCCAACAGCAATATTCAAATCAGAGTGTTTCAATTGTGAAGGCCATTATAAAAGGTGTAATAAACAGTATTTCCCAGAATGATAAAATACTGGTTTGTTGATTTTTAATGCAGATAGTACATTACACACATTGTATGTACATGTATATATTTGATAATCAGAAAATTTGCTTTTTAAACTGATGAATACAAAAGCGTTCTCCAAAAATACTTGGGTTAGTATGTACTGGTAGGCCCTCATTTTTAATTAAAAACAGTATCTGTATGAACACAGAACTTGTTAGGAATAATTACCTTTCAAAGCACAAGCTGCAAAAACCAATCCTCTGTGACATGATAATCATTACCACATAAAACAATTGTGATAAAGGGATTACAAACACTTCAGGACTGAAAACAAGTGCAGTAGAAAAAGAAATAAAACACTTATTTGAAAACATAATTTTAAAGTTGATTATATTCTTCCTTTTTTTTCATCTCGAAGTATTAACAGGATCCCTTCTTAAAGCTTAGCAGGCAAGGAATGTTACTTGAAATGTTAAAACTTAACAGGCAAGGAATACACCTTTTTATTTTAAGTAACTGAGGAAAAAAAGGGAACACTTGTTTTACAGGGGCAAGTTGTTCTGGCTTATCCCATTTCTTCTGGCTGAAATTGTCAATTCACATTCTAAAACGTAACTTTCTCCCAGAGACCTTGTGCAATGCAAGCATTATATTCAATTACTGTCAATTTTACAAGAAGACAAGGTAAAGTGAGTTTGCTCTATTTTTGCATTATATTTGGTTTAATGAAAAAGTTATATAGAAGTAGATATAGATATTAAAATTATCAGCTGAGTCAATAACATTTCAGACATGAAAGTCTAAACACTCATGGCCAAGCAAACTACTTAATATACTCAGTCTCCTTTCTCTATACAGAAGGATTTTCACCATCTGACTAATGGTAAAGATGGGAGGGGCTAGAATATCCTGCATTAAAGAAAACAGGTACACTTGGCTACAGAGAAACACTTCACAGGGCAGAACAGCCTACCCATGATGAACCATGCCTGATCCAACAGGGCTTGTTGGCTCACTCACTACCAGCTCTGCTGAATTCAGCTAGCTCTTCAAAGGCAAAACCTCCCTAAAGCTTCAGCATCCACATACGTCTTTCCAGCTCCAGCACAACATAAATACATGGAGCCCAGCTGGTTGAAATGCTGTGCCAGAGCTAATAGATCTGGCCTGCATTACAAAGCCACTCAGTGCTAGCAGCCTGCTACTCTGCATGGGGCTTCTGGTGCAGCCGTGACAGTGCGCTTCAGGTGTTCCACTACACAAAGGTCTCCTAGAAGGAAAGACAGCAAAGGTCAGGGGTGGGAGCTTGAGTAGATGGATGGAAGCTTGAATAGATTGCTTAAGGGATGTAAAAAGAGCTCTGGAAGGGTGGCAGAAGGTGGGTGCAACAATCAGGGGTTTCAGAAGAACAGCAGCGGGCTGTTGAGAAACGGCAGGGGCTGGCACGCTGGAGTACAGAACTGGTGCACTGCAACAGAGATAAGGGACACTTGTAAGACAGGAAAAAACAAAGTGGATGTCCAGAAGGGCTGTAAGAGCTACGTAATAGTCACTTAAGTGAACTAATCTACTCTCCTTGCAACCACAGGATCACTGGACTGAATGAGAGGGAGACAACGGGAATATGTACCTAATGACAAAGGCTTTGCCCCTTCCAGCAGCACCCACGGTTCACCTGATTTAAACAGCACGTGAAACAACAGTAATTCCTGCTTTTGACTGATACTTATGAAAAGCTGTCACCTGGTCCCCACATCTGTCTTACTTTTGGGTCAAAAGAATTTTGCAAAACCTGCAAAAGCAGCATGTCATCTTGAAGCACAAAACCCCTTACAAATAGAACTCTGTGCTTCAATATTCAAAAAAAAAAAAAAAAAAAGAAGAAATCACATTTTGAACTGGAAACCTCAGGATATTATTGCCGGAATGGAATATTAAATTCTGACCTTCAATATATATGAAATGAAGATTTAATTAGTTGCATTGCACAGTGAAGTCTCGTCACTGTTTCCACCATCATTCAAGACTCCTTTGACTACATATGCTTTCTAATCACAGTAAGGAAATTATCAGTCTGTCAGACAAAAGCTACCTTCTGCCCTGCTGTATGAACCTCCCACCAGTTCTGTATCTGTCCTACTCCCTACCTCCTGCTATTCCCTACAAAAGGGCTACTATAAACAGACAACTTAAAGCAACTTTCACGGTTTCACTGGTACACAGTCATGCTAGTTTATACAGGTGTACAGCATTTTTCCTGGGATAAGGATGCATCCCATCTTCTTCATCAGGCTTACCTTACTGTGTGTAAAGGGAGAAGCTGTGTACAAGGTGGGATGGATAAGTGGACGAGGCAGATGAGGAATTGTATGCAATGGTATATGTCCATGGATGTGAGGATAAAGATGAAGTGCAGGATGTGCAGGTTTTTCAGGATTCATAAACTGGTGGCCAGCAGGCAGGCGTCCAGTTGCAAGTGCAGAGGCTGTTAGTCCTGAGGCTTCTTGTTTGCAAACATGACATTCACAAGCATTTGGACCTTGGTCAGCCTGTAAGAAAAAAAAAAAAAAAAAAAAAAAAAAAAAATTTTTTTTTAATTTATTCAAAAAAAAAAAAAAAAAAAAAAAAAAAAAAGTATTTTTTTCAATCTACTCAAGAGACAGTAAAAGACAGTAAAATCAGTGATTTACCCCATCCTTTTTCTCAGTAATCATTTTGCATACAGCAATTAGTATTTTCAGAACATCCACAGAATCCTTTCATCTAATACCAACTGAAGAACCTTGTAAAAGCACTGGTAGAGGATCTTTATTTTAGTTAAGCAAAGAATGTCCTATAAATTGACAGCATTTCATACTACACAGACATTGAATGTCCACTATCAGTGACAACAAGCAAGATGCTGATACAAATAATCTAGAACAGACAGGAACAGGAACCTTGACAGCATTTGATCATTACTGGGCAATTAATTACCCCACTATAACAAAAATAATCAGATTATTATTTTCCACTATTTTCCAAGCAAATGGAAAAACAGTAAGTGTAGAAACCAGTAACAAGCATTAATTAGCTGATAAAGCTGGAAGCAGTCCTAAGCTGCCTCAGGCAGAGCACTGCCAGCATGTCAAGGGAAGTAATCTTTCCACTCCTCTCAGCACTAGTGAGACACTCCTGGAGTGCTGGCTCCAGTTCTAAGCTCCCCAGTATAAGAGAGACATGGACATACTGCAGTAAGTCCAGTGACAGACCACAAAGATGATTTAGGCCTTGGAGCATCTGTTGTAAAAGGAAAGGCTGAGAGAGCTAGGACTGTTTATAGCCTCAAGTCAGAAGATTCAGGGGGATCTTACCAGTGTGCATCAGGTAAGAGGAGAGGAAAGAGGACAGAGCCAGAGTCCTCTCACTGGTATCCCATGAAAGGACAAGAAGAAATGAGTACAGACTTAAATACAGGAAATTCCACTCAAGCTTAAAGTGTTTAGTTATGAAAGTGGTTGAACATTGGAATGCATTACCTGCAGCGGTTCTGGAGCCTCCATCCTTGGTGATACTCAAAACCCAACTCAAAACTGCTGACCAACCTTCTCTAGATGACCTTGCTTTGAGCAGGTGGGCTGAACTAGACCATCTGCAGATGTCCCTTCCACACTTAACCCTTCTGTGATTGTGTGAAGCAGACATTTCTAATGAAAAATTTCATAATAGCATCAACCATAAGAAATCCATGGCCTATTAAAACCTTTTACTGATCTCAAAGTATTATTAACCTCTGCTGTCTCAAAAGACTTCAAGCTTCCAAACAAAAGCAGCCCAAGAAGGAGCAGCTCCATTTCCTTCTCTCAGCTCAGTACTTTTTCCTGCTGCTGTCATTTGACATTTCACTGGAAGGTAACTACCAGAAGCAATACCAGGAACACTTCCCAGTTGCTATTTTTCCTAGTACATTTTTCCAAAAAGCAACATTAGCTAACTTAGCTTTCTAGAAAACGATTGACAGGTGGTGTTCTTAAATATGCCTTCCTCTCAGAAACAAATAACTCTTCATTATCACTTAAAAGCATTACAGACTTTGACACAAGGTATATTTGAACAACCAAAGATTTTATAAACCAAGTAACAATGATGGAATTAGGTGTCTATAGAAGAAAAAATAACCTTCTCATAAAAACAGTATTATCAAGAAACCCTAACAAGTGAAAATGGAGATGTCAAACAGTATGGTGAGATTCAAACTCCAATTCTGACAAATCTTTGGGTACTGAGCATGAAAAGGAATCCAAAGAGAAATAAACATACAGACTAAATGAGCAACCCCAACAGATAATGCCAGAAAATCTCAAATGCACGTGACATGTACCAGTGAAATCAATCACTTGAATGCAGCATTACAGGATATTCAGCCCTGATTAGAAAAATCAGACTAAAAAAAGAATGTCATTAACTTCCTCAGAATAATTATAAGAAAATTCTTTTCCTCAAAGAAAACAAAAAAGAGAAAGGTTAAATCTGCCTTTTAATCTTGCATCTTAATTTGCTTCCCTAAGGCAAGTAAACTTACATAATTTTCATTTGATTTTCTACAACAAATGCTGAATCTGTTTACCAGTTTCAAACTAGTTTGACAGTGGTCTCAGCCCACGTTAACATTATGCCATTGGTCGGCCATCCACAGGAAAAAAATCTCAACATACTAAAAGTAGCTTACTATGTTTAACACATGAGAAAACACTTCCAGTGGAAGGCCTTACAAACATCCTAATCACACAGGAACATGTAATGGGAGCTCCCACCTGACTGTTGTCTAAGCTCTCAATCCTCTGATGTGGATTCCTTTGTACAGTAAGCAATAAAAACGACTGGTATGTTCCCTCTCAAAGCAGCAAGCCTGTGTTGTAGCTTCAGGGTAACTCAGATTAAAATGTATTATCATTCAAGCAGTCACATTTAAAAATTAATTTACTAGAAGGGTTGCTTTTAGATTACTATACCTGCTGACTGGGGTAAGAAGGTGGTGGACTATCCATTTTTGCTTCATCTTTCCTCAATGCCCTTTTTCCTAGAGACATTTCCTCCTTTTGAGTCCCTGGTGGTTCACCACTGCTCTCCCCATCTGCTTCTTCATCATCTGCTTCTGAGGAGCTGCTGCTAGTACTGCTCACCTGTGGAGACTGGACAACATTAAGTCATTAATACAGGGGTGGAGGACCGGCTTTTCTCCATCGAGCACATCCAACTGTGAGAAGAACATACGACACTGTAAATGCTGTACCTCATCTTTCAGTGCCATGTTTTCACCTCCGCCATTTAGCTCACTGTGGATTCCATTCATGTTGGCTACTACCTCTGCATCATCGTAATTATTCAGTGGGTAGATATCAGCAAATTTTGCTGATAATGGTGCAACATCTTCATCATCACTACCACTGAGGGGAAAAGAGGCTTAAATAAATCACAGTGCACAACGACCTCAGTTATTATGAAAGCACGTAGAACACCAAAATGAAATAAAGTTGTAGGAATGTTCCAATTAGGAGTCAAAGGATTGTATTCCAGCTTCTTGAACTGAATTTACTTTTTCAAGCAAGAAAATAAAGGAACCTGCCATATCATCCAACTCAGTATAACAGTTGCATGCCTGAACCTGGATCGAAAATAAGCTTCTCTGCTATTTCTATGTAAAGTATTTTTCTAACAGTGTTTTCTGACCAAGAATCTATGGAACTACTAATTACAAGTTATGTACGATCTAATAATGACAGGATATGTATGATGTTTAATTTGACTAAAAAAAAAAAAAAAAAAAAAAAGAAAAAGAAAAAAAGAAAAAAGCAGCAAAAAGAAGCCTTATGCCAATGCCTTCTTTTACAGAAAGTGTCAACTGGGGGGAATTAAGTTTTTCCATACATCAAATGTCAAATCAGTATCATTAAGTAGGGAACATTGAACACATCACAGTAACTCTTAAATTTCTCAATAGCAATTAGACTATTTGGAGACTAAACTCCAAAACTACATGGTTTTCATAATCTGCTCTAAAATGCTTAATGGAAATTTCTTCCATACAGACAGCTAGTAAAAGAACACGAGTGTTTAATTACCCGCTCCAGGGAGGTGTTACAAAGATTGGTTGCTTCATGTTTCTACAGCAACCCAGAGTTCTTAAAAGAGCTCTTAAACTGTGTACTTTATCTTTTTGCATTCCATGAGATACAGTGCCAAAATTTAATTACATGATGGCACCATCAAGCATATTTCAAATGCGCAGTAAGGAAATAAACCACAGTAGATATTATGAGACATAAAATGGCCCTTCCCCAAGGAGCAGTGGTATTTCCCTAAAAATAGGCTTCTTACAGTAAATAATACTTGGATTCAACTGAACTAGCTTCTGAATAGACAAACGGAACAATTTTGGACAGCTCAGCAAAACTAACAAGAGTTTACAGAAACTGCAAACCAGACATTTAAGAATATGTAGCTAAACATACCACCACGTAATCTGTTTTCAAGTGGTCCCCAAATGGGTTCAGAAACTAAGGTCCTGTTATGGAAGATTAAGTCATTGATGGTAGATGCAATGGTAAATGTTTAAAGGAAATGGAACTCAAGTCAAGTGATATTCATCACACATCAGCACTGTCCTTGTTCATCACACCATAGTAACACAGAACACTAATGCCAATTTCCTTGACTGTACTAACAACAGGGAGGTATGTCATTAGTCTTACCAGTTTTGGTTTTTTTAATTATCCCTTTAGAATATCACATGATAGAGAAGACTGCTGTTTAGCTGTACCCTAACCATGTACAGAAGCCAATCTACCAACCACTTTCAACCCTTCGAATTATGGAAGGGACAGAAGTCTACCATTAGACTAATGCCTCAAATCTGATGGTCACTGTCATCTGAACAAAAGAAAGAGGGAGACAGAAACTTCTGATAGGGACAGTAATTTTTGATGCAAGACTTGAGTTAACACAACTTCAGCAATCCTAATAAAAGCTTTTTTGGAACTAAAGTGATTCATATGAAACTACCATCCCTCAAGGAAAAATCACCAGTTCCCTTCACCGTCTAAGGAAATGTGACATTTTAAAATGATGCTCTGAAATAGATCAATATCTGATGTCCTTGCAATTGCAAAGCAGAAAAGTACATACTACACACACTTCTAGCCATATTGTTAAATCGATGTCTTCAGAAACTTTGAAGAACCTTACCGGATTTTTTTTACTTTATGTTTGCACAACATGAAGCACTGGAGTTGTGGTCTGCTGAATACAGGACCATCATTAAATGATTTTGAGGCAAAATTAGCCTTACATGATGATAGTCAGCCAGCGCAACTTGCCTGCTGAAGTTCATTTCACCACAAAGATTTAAAACAGAAAAAAAACACTTACAAAGTTGGTGCAGAACCATTATCTGCAAGGATCAGTCTGGGATGTTGCTGAATTGTAATAGGCGAGCTGGAACCTGATCCTGAACTTGCTGAAGACATACTGGGTGGGCGGATCTCAGAGAGATAGTCCGGAGCAGAATCAATTTGTAATGGTAACTGGTTAATGTGGATATCATCCGTTATAGGAGAATCCATGATGCCACACGTTAAAATGTGTGAAAGACTGCAGTCATCACAAGTACATCTGTTCAAGAATTAAGATTAGATTTTTATGACCTTGTTTAAGTATCATTAATTTAAAATAACCACACTCTTTGTTCCAATAATGTATTTCCTTTTTCCCTGAACAAGAAATTAATGATTTATTATGATTTCATATTAAAAACATCAGCTCACCTTCTTCTATAATTACAGTTGGGACAGTCAGGCATGCTCAAACGTGATGACAGCATGTGTCTCATTGTGTCTGTGAAGTTGTTCTCCCCAGCTAGTGCTTTCTTGTTATTAAGCTGAAGTAAATTATAAAGGCAGTGTTTTAGTAGGGCAAGACTCTCCATTAACAATTCAATGGCACATCATGATTAACACGTTACATAATCAAAAAGGGTTCTTTGGGTAAAATATTTTAAAAGCAGAATAATTCAGAATAATTTCATGAAGGTGGTGTTTTGATCATGAGTGAAAAAAGGAAGAAGTGCAAAGCTAGAAACAACAAACATATGGCAGTGAAACTCTTCAAAGAAAGTATATTTCTACTATGAACTAGTAAAATGACTAAGTCCATCTCCTTGACTCATTTGTATGTGCATGATGCACGGTAGTTCCGCTGATGCACTGTGACCTTTGAGTAGTTCTTGTCTTGTTTCATGGTAAGCACAAAAGGACACTGCTGACAAATGGAGAATGCAAATGCACCCTTAGCTTGCAAAAAAGAATTAGGACTAATTCTGTAGACACAATGGATAGATGCAAAGAACAAAGTAGCTATCCAAAACAGGACTTGACTGCATTAGTGAAAAAATACAATCTAAACAACATCCACCTGGTAGAGGCCTAATCCTAAAAGCACCTAATTTCATTAGATACCTACAAACCTTAGGTTAAACAAGGATGTGCCTAAGCGTCCACTTCTATAGATGCACAGACCTGATCCTTACCTAAGCAGCCACGGGCTTACAGTTCACTTAAGGCCAATTAGGATCAAGGAAAAAGAGGATTCTTCCTCAAGTTCTGCGAGAAAGCCCTGTATTCCAGATGTTCTAAAGACATGGTTAACACAGGCTTATGCTCCGTATTTGAAAAAGTACATACTGATGACTGCTTTGAGACATTGCCATTTTAAGCTTAAGCTTAAGTTTATTAAAATGTACTGTCATACTTTCTCCTTCCCTGGCTCACGGCTCACATTTCTTTCTGTGCAGTGGTACAGGCATGGAGAGATTCCCCATTCTGACTTGACTCAGCAGAGTCACACTGTACTTTTACGGAAACCATGATACATACTTGATACTAGGCTACGGAAAAGAGTTCTGAGTCTTAAACAGCAGATATACTTTTATAATAAGGTAGGAAATCCTAGTGTTCCTCTTCAGCTACAGTTTAAAAAAGGCAGATAGTTCTGCTCAGCCTTTTCCCCACAAAAAGGATGTAGGAGCCATCTCCAGAGCCTATCAGATACAATCATTTGCCCTGCTACTGCGACTCACACTCCCCAGCTTTACACACACAGCTCTTGAACACAATATTCCCTATCATGGCCATCAAGGCAGCTCCACACTCAATGTATTGGCTGTTTTGGACTGCACTCTAAGGCATCCAAAATTCCTCTCTTATTGTATAAAGATTTTGAATACCTGGTATTCAACACCAAGACTATGGTGCTTAGGTTTTTTCATTTACCTAATAAAGCGATTTACCTCCTTACAGAATATAAGAAATTGCTTCATAAAGATATGCTAGTTAGTCAAAGTCCAGTAGGTTATACCACTAGCACTGAGATTATATATGATTACATACTCTTCTTGGATCTTACTTTTATTATATATACTTCTATTATAGCTGACCAAATTTCATACCTGGCATAGTTGCAGAATAAGATCACACAGAACTAGTACAATATACTACACTCACATGTTTGCATCTTACAAATACACACGAAGCTTCTGGTGTAACTTAATATGGTATATAAAAAAAAAAAAATCCTACCTGCTCTTCAATAAAACGCCTCTGTTTAAAAAATTCCCAGTCCTCCTTTAGCATGCGTTGTTTTGTTTTCATTGCCATCTAAAACAGAATTTAAGGAAAACTCATTGATTTGATCATAGAAAACCTACACTGTTGTCTATCAGTTTCATTAAACCCAGCTTGCCTCTATTATTTTGAAAGTAGTTACATACTTAGTCAATGCGAAATGTATTTTATTTGCTAATCATTTGAGTCACTTAAAATTTTATATGTTTGCACTATTTTTCAGACAGATTTTCCCAAGTTATTCCTTACGTTAAGATTTATTTTCATGAAGTATTTTCATAGCATTTTCAATAAAATGCAATTGGCATTAGATCCTCAACATCTCAGACCCACTAACATCCATTAACACCTAAAGCTACAGAATTTTCAGCAAGGCCTCAACACAGGCTCAAGTGCAAATTCTGATGTACCACGTGTGGAACTAACCACCCAACCCAAGAGTTAAACAAATTAGAAGTAGTGACCTAAACTAACACTATTTACACCACTTCTCTCCCTTGATGCACTTCATGCTCATGATTTACCTAAGGATGGAGAAATATTTTATAATTACTCATCCCTGTATCACATCTCCATAAATGCACATAGAGCCTGTAACTTTTTGTACACAAATTCTATTTTTCTGATTTAATAAATAAATTAACTCTGACAGAACACAAAAGCTTCCATGAATTTTAACACATCAAAATGCAAGAACGAAGTTTCTCCTGCTGTACCTTCCAACAATATTTTAAGAGCACTACTTCATCAGTGAGGAAAACCAACTATCTCTGTTACCTTTTACAGTTCTTTTTTTCATTTACTTTATTAATAAAGAGATCTACCTCCTTACAGAATGTAACAAATTGCTTCATAAAGACGTTAGTGAGCCAAAGTCCAGTAGTTTATACCACTAACAATCTTATTTATTGCCCCTTCTTCAAAAACATGCCTCCAGAAATTCACACTTGATTAAAAGTTTAAAGTTTTACTTTTAACCTAAGTGTATTATTGCTATCATTATTATTTAACTTGGGAAAATGAAATTCAAAGCTCAAGATTCGAAACAGTATTAAGTGGTAAAATTTTGCTTAATGAATTTCTGAAACAATCATGAGTATGTAATTCTAATTAATACTGTGGATTTTTATCTTCCTTGTTCCAGTGAAGTTACATTAACATAAAAAAAAAAAAGAGCTTATCATGCACACATGTGTAGGTTTTTTTTAATACAGCATGCATGAAATATTCTTGAACCACTGGTAAAATTTCTTAGACACACTAAAAAGTACTACAGAGCCTGCAGCCAAAAGCATCAGAAATTTCATCCTGGCTGTACTACCAGCTTCTGAGAACCTTTGAGCTATATTTACACACAGCAACACTCACTGTTCTAGGTGCCCTGCCACCTAGCTGAATCCTTACCATCAATGACAGGCACCTACATTTGCTATACATTATAAGCGAAGACTTCAATGCCAAAGAATGACGTTTAAAACAGCCAGTGCATTAACTGGGAGCTGCCTACTCAAGCATGCCAAGAAACATTAAAATTGAACATCATGGTTTAAGTCTTGGTACTCTTGAGTATTAATGGGCTTAGGGGCTGAAGCTAAAACTTTTCTTACTTTCAACTTCACAACCTTTCCAATACCTCATGTCTGCAAGTATCTTAAGTTATTAATTACATAAATAATTGAAAATCACTGTCCCCTCTTGCTGTTCCCCAATGAACATTTCAGCAGAGCAAAGCAGCTGCAATACAAACCAAATCATTTGTGCTCAAGAATTCTGCTAGGGAGTGGGAGACAAATTCAAATGCCATCAGAAGGAAAAATTTACACTTCGGTCTTGCACATCTGCACTGAATATGCTACCACTGCTGCCCAAAAGAGAAAACAGGTCAACTACCAACTTCTTTCTTCCGCCCTGTTTATTTGAGGGTTGAAAATATTTGAGATCCATCAGACAGGATATGGTAAAGTGAGACAGGCAGGTGAACAAGTATTTTTCCATTCTAAAATTGATTCAACCATTAAACAAAGCCATCAATTTGGTTGGAACTGACATGTACCAGTAGATCACCTGTGAGAATTCTTATGTTCGTACAGACATCACAGGATGCTTGTTGCTCCCAAACTTTGAAGTCTGTATCAAATGTGAATAGCGCGTTTTGAGCATCCCAAAATTCCACCTGTGAATTTGATCTATTTTCCTAGTCTGTTTCTCTAGAAATAATAACTCCTCTTGTCACAACTCCCAGTACTGAAAAATAGTGTTTCAATTATTTGTACAGCCGCCATGAAGAGAAAAAAAACAACAATTGTGCCTGTCAACTTTTTCCTACTACCCTGACCAGGACTGTAAAAAGCAAATCACACATGAATATGGAGAGACAAACAAAAAGCTCTCTTTGGGCTGTTGTGGAGCTAGGCAAAGACATTCCTGTATGCCTTTCTTAGTGGGAGCCATCGTAAAAACGAAAAGGAAACACTTTCACACAAAGTACGTATGACTATCTTACACACTTAAGCCATTACTTATAAAAACAATCCAGATATATTTAGTATCTTCTGAGTTAAACGTAGTTGAAATTTGGTAATTTGGTAATGATCTGGAGGTACAGGCTGTACACATTTAAACTCTTCTATATTCCAGATACCCTAAACATCTTCCTCAGATTTTACCACATGTTGAATACAGGTGCTGATATGAACGAATCCTTATTCTATGTTTTATCACAGTGTGTACACATGGTGTAGCAGTGTATTAAGTTACAGCTGTGTCATGCACAGACATGTCTTACATACTGTTCGGAAAGAAAAACCAAAACAAAAAACCCCACAACAAAAACCAAACTAGTATTTGCATTGTTTGCAAAAGATACTCACTTCTCCCACGACCCCCCAGGAACAAGTAACATAGCATGTTACATGATTGTTGTGGAGAATCCATTAACTGTCTCTGCTGATGCCCTATCTAAAATTTGGGGTATAGTTCCACAGTAGATATGAGGATCATTCTTAAGTTTTCCTCTGTGATGGTCTGTGTTCTAACCTTTGATAAACTAGCAATAAAATCTCATGATTTTCTTAAGCCAAGGGGTAGCAAATACTGAACATGCATTCACTATTAATATCCACAGTAGCCAGGTTTTCTGATTTCTACCTTGTTGTCAAAAGTATCACTGCAAATTTGGATAAGATGGTCATACTGAATTATGTATTTTTGATCAAGAGAGTATAACCACAGGTTATCACCAACACAGATTTAAGGAACAACTGTGAAAATGTTTCTTCTATGTATAAATACTAATAAAATATCAGTATCTCCTTTAAAATTTGATGGTTTATGTTTTTAACCTGTTTCCCCTACATACCCCCTCACAGGGGTATTTTTTGGTCATCAAAAAAAAAAAAAAAATCATCATCAGGGTAGAGTTGATTTTGCAGTGGTGCAGATCAACCAGTCAGAAGCCTGATACAAATGTGACTACAAAAGTTCCATCTTTTGAAAAATAAATGTATGATGAGAAGTGAACTGGGCTCCCTTTCTTACTGGAGAGGCAGTATCAGACAGCCATAATACCCTGACACCATGGGGAAAACAACTTCTAGTACCACAAAATGAGAGATGACGAAATTTTACTGAACTGCAATCAAATACTTAGGTACACAAAAGCAGCCAGACTAAGAGAAAACTTTGTAACTGATACCTTACAGATGCAGACTCCAAATATAGAACGATCTCTAAAAATAAAATTAGTTACGTCTTGTCTCTATCTTGAATGTACTGGAATTAATGGCAGAAGTTCACTCAAATCGTCATGACAGGAATAGTTTCTGAAGGACATGTACAGTGTACTATAAAACTTTAAAATGTGTGTGTTATCTATAGGAGTAACATAGCATTACTAAATCTCAAATTGGATCTCCATATTCCTAATGCTCATAAAACTTCAAAGTACAAGAAAAGCTCTATAAAATTCTGTATTTTCAGTTATTTCCAGACATATTCTTTCTTCTAGTACACTTAAGATTGAGCTAAAGAGTATTCAAAGCCTTATCCTGAGGTGTTTAAAAAAAAATAAATTTCAAGTTCTTTGAGCATGAGACAAAAAGCACATGAGCAATTTTGGAAGAGTACAAACAACCACTTGCAAAATAAACACTTATTTTTCAAAAACTTAAGCTCTTGACAATGTAGGAGTCAGCACAACGTGATTATTTTCTGAAACTTAGCACAAACTCAGAAGAATCAGCTATCAGAACATACACTTAATTATGAAAGGATAACTTCAGAGAACTCAAATATTTATGTAGTGAGACTGGAGTCCTGACTTTGACAGCTGTACAAAACATTACCGTCACACTACACAACATGCAACAGTTTTTAAAAGCAAGCTCTTCCTCTGCATTTCATTTAATGCAATTAGTATTTTGGAAGTTTAGAGGGTTTTGTGGGGTCGGGTGGTTTTATTTCTTTTCCTTTTCCTAGTGACATCTACAAAAGAGTTTCAGATTACTGTGCTACAAATATTACCGGTTAAAGTAATTAAAATATGTTCAAAGACCATCTCTAAACAATGGCACAACAATGTGCTTCAACAATTTAAAAGTTTAATTTCTGTACAATTGCCACTGCTATGTTAAGTGTTCTTTTCTATTCTGAAAGACTGACATCAATGAGAAAGGTTACGTATTATTGCTTCAAAGCTCTGGATAAAAATACCTCACTGGAGGCACAGCCTTGTATGGGCTGCTCCCTACATAATCATCTTGAGACTGTTTACATGATGCTTACCTGTTCATCAACATAATCATCTATTCTTTTCTGGCATTCAAGCCATGCTTCAGCAACTTGACCCATTTCCTGTTCCAGCTGATGATACCTTTGTAGCAAGGTACTATACATATCTTCACTACAGGAATCATGCGTTGTTCCAAGCCTGAAAGTTCAAATAGCACTTGTTAGAGAAGACGCATTTCACTGGAAAATCACACTTTTATATTCTGACAGCCAAGAAAGTGTTGTTAGAGTGCAGTTATTGTTACACCTAGGCCCATAAAGCTGCTTGTGTCCCAAAATCGAGTATTTTTAGACATTTTTCAAAAAATATCCAACTGCTTGTTCCAATGTTCTTTAACCAACAATAACAAGAATGTGGGAAGTGCAACATTTCTAGAGCCTCTTTCCCACACGCAACCAGATGTCAAACCTACTGAGCTGTATTTATTCCAATTTTGTAGCTTGATATATTTATCCTTCCAAATTCTATGAGCTAAATACACACATTGACTATTTACTGAAGAGCTATGTAGTACAAATAAAGCCCAGAAGCTTGTTAATCAGAACTCTCATGATCAATGCTAAAAAGACTACTAGACAAGTTGGAGTTCCAGCTGGGAAAAGTGCTGCAGAATGAGGAAAGTGAGATAATTTGGCTGCATGCAGTTACCTACTATCACTAGAGCAACATCAAGTTCCAAAACATGGTTATGCCTTTCACTGATGGCTGTCTCTGTAAGGAGCCACAGAAATCAGAGACAGATTTACCTCCCTTTCTACTACTACATTTTTGTACATCAAATTCGTTTAAAGAAAAATCCATTAGAGTGCATCATCACAACAATTAAGTAAATAAACAAACTTCCGAGATCTTGACTTCAGAAATAAATAAATAAGAAGACAAAATTCTATTTGATAATGTATGTTTAAAACACATTGAATTGTAATGACCTGTAAATTAATACAAATAAATGGAAGTTTTTCAACATTTCTTCTCTTCAGTAATGAAGAAGAAACTGGTTGGTAGTTAATTAGGCACAGAGGCTGTGTGGCGAGTCAAAGCCAGTCCCCAAAAAAATAAATACAAGCATCTCAACACTTAATATTTAAGCATTTCAGGGAGGTTCGTTACAGATTTCCATTGCAATAGGGTATTAATCCAATCTAAGAACTACACAGTCCTGCCTATCAGCTGGCAAAGAACTAAGCCCTTAATTTTAATATGGCAATTAAGTATAATGAAGAGCTGAGCAAACAGACAGCTCAGTAAGCATTAAATTACAGCTGTTACCATGACTTAATTCAAGTTTTATTTCATTGTTTTTGCCCAGAACCTGCAACACAACCACTTCGAAAGGGTGCATAGGCAATTTTGCACATTTAAAACTCAAAAGTCTATGCTTAGAAGAGTACAAAAAACAGTTTAAAGGGATATGGTGACCTTAAGGTACACCACCTCTTCACTATCAGTGCAAACATTGTCAATTCCTGCTACTAGACCACATTTTATTACTTTCCTTGACACCTGTGTTTCTGGTATTATGCAATTATGTGAAATTCTGATCCCTACTGTACAGAAGTTAAGAATTTGTTCTCATAACTACTGCTGAGTAGTACTATTCCTTCAAACACCAGTTGTACACAAGATCTTTTTTAAATACGCTCTGAAGTTAGAAGTAAAAAACCCTTCATTTTTAAAAATGTAGATTAGCAATGCAACAGCATTTACACTTTCAATTTTTATCATGACTCTCGAGTAAAGGTTAACATGCTACCAGTCAATACACTTTCACCCCTCAATGCAAGTATAAAGCAACAATCTACGTAATATTTCAGTCCTGTAAACAGAGGTGGAATATATTCCTGGGCTGCTGTAAAAATAGGTAATAAAAAGCATCACACATACATAAAACTTAATAAGAATTGCTTACTTTACATTAACTGACTCTTTGAAGGCATACCTGTTGACACAGATCCTACTGTATGCCTGCGTATCTTGATCAGGAACCTAGAATTTTTCAGCCAACAGCATTTAACTGAATGTGTGCATATTCCCTGAACGCTGTCCCACACCATATAGGGAAAGCAAAGAAGACAGAAAAGCCCCAGGTATCAGTCAGGTCATTACCAAATCCCAATAAAGCAGTCCATTGGATGTAGGAGGTGTGTCAGTGGTTGCATGTAATCAAAACCATCTTAACCCAAGAAAGGTATTTAATGTCTATGAAATCTTTCATATAGCTAGCTTCATCAGGAAGTACTAGTCATTCAGCTACAAAAAGACTGGATTTCCTTAAATACTATGATTTGATTACAAAAACACAGCCTTATGAAATGCTGTGTCTGATCCAGTAGATTATTTAACTCTTGATAAGCATATGGACACTCTTACAGCTCGTCTGCAGACTGTACAACTGAGTATGCCTCACAAATAAACCAGAGGTGTTGACTAGGTAGCAGAACAAGATGTAAGACATTAAGACTCTGGCAGTTCACCCTGAGCAGATGACCAGTCCTGTGAAATACTGACCCAGCTTATCACTTATCAGCTAGTAACCTCCATTCCCACAAGACTGCTATGCTTAAACCTCTCTACGAGAACATCTTTTCTAGTCTGACATCTGATAAGCACCCTTGGAACTAATCACAGCACACCAACTATGTATTTTGAAAAAGCCAAATATACACAAAAGATTTGGTGATTTAAATAAGGGATGAGAGAAAAGGTGAACACACAAAATCTAAGTCGAGATGCCAAAATGCCATTTCACATTTCATCTTCAGGAAGAGAAAAAAATGCTCTTTTGTGAAGAAACTCTGGCAACATCTTCTCTACTGATCAGGGGACTAGGTTCATCCCTGATTCCCCATGTGAGGTGTCTCTCATGGAATCTTCCTCCACCAATTCCCAATGGAAGGCAGATTATCCTACAGAAAAATTTCTCAGGGAAGACTACCTAATGCTCTTATTTCAAGACCCACAAAACTCAGCAGTAAAACAAGACATACACTATATGAACTGGAAACCACAGAATGGGAAACTTGTGCTGAACCTCCCCTTTCAAAAACTCATGTGAATCAATCTCGGCAAACCACAGTTTATATGAAACACCCTTAAAGTATTCTAGAGTACACAGATATGCTGGAAAATAAATTCCTGCAGGGAGATTTTGACTTCATCATATTTAAGCCTTGAAGGTAGCTGTCACCACAATGATCTTCTGCAGGGAAACACCTTCTGTTGCTCTGATTTTCACTGCAGTAGCACTTGAGAACAGGTAAATGAAAACAGTCCAATGCTTTTGTTAAGAAATGACTGTAAGCTTCTCTAAGAGGCCTTCACCTGCAGAACTGATGAACATAAACAGTCCTGATACAGCCAGGACTGCTGGAGCAAGAAATGCAAAGAGGCCTTGTCAGAAAGCATGGAGATGACTGGGGAATATAGTGTCAGGGACAATGGTAGTGGGAATCACCAGGAAAATATGCAATTGAACAACACGCTACTCAACACAGAAACAGAATTATCTGCCTGGAGATAAAGAAAAACAAAACAAAAACATAGGAACCCAAGGAGAAAGGGCTTTCAGTACCAATCCAGTTTCATGTAAACCAATTAGACAAGATAGTCTGAAGGACCTTAGACTTCTTGCTGAGCACAGCAACAATTAAGCTTTCTTGTCTTTTCTTGCTTTCCTTTCTAATACTAGAGCAAAAGGAGAACTCAGAAATTTCTTTATTCACTGTGAACATCTCTTGTGACAGCCTTAATCAAACTGCTCTTGTATCATGGAAAAATACCTAATACCTTTAAAACACACGTACACAGAGCACGAATGTCTTCATCAGGAACTAGATTGAGAAGTCAACACAAACCCATTCATGACTGCACTTTAAAAATGTTCAGACTTAAGACAAAGAAGAAAATTTATAAGAATTAATACCTCTTCCCTGGAGAACCCAAACACTGCAGGTACACAAATTACAAGCAAAGCGACCTTGCTAACTAAATATGCATTCTAAAGCCCCAGGAAACATAATAAGCCATCAGGCCTACAAGCACATTGCAAGGGATTTTGTTTCTTTTGCTTTCACCAACAAAAAGATTGCTTAAAACTCCAAATTAAGTTACTTGTGGCTGTGGGAAGCATGAAAGCAGTGAGGCTTTAATTTGCTTGTAGAGCTAGAAAGGGCAGCAATGCCTGACGACAAGTGAAAACAGTACTATTCAGCCATACCATCAGCATTTTTATTGGATGCTGTCATTTTTACTAGGTAACTTACAAATAAGTAGATTATGGTTGTAATTCTTCTGACAAGCAAGTTATGACAAGCAGCAGCCTGCTCAATCAACAATACTGTTTTCAATACAGATCAACAAGGATTTTTACCTACTAAACTGCAGAAGCAGCAGAGATTTTTTTTTTAAACACTATCTTGCAAATACAGGTTATCACTTCACCTTCAAATTACAAAAGAAAAGTTAAACTCTACCTTAGCTGTGACACCAATGTTGGCAAGCTATTCTGTAAGAGTGGCTCAGAAAACACCAGATTTTCAAAGAGATGCTTATTGTGCAATTCCCATGTCACCTGAAATTTCTTCAAATGTTCATTTTCCTATTAAAAAAAAAAAACCAAACAAACAGGGTTAGGAAAAAAAAAAAAAAAAAAAAAAAAAATCTGTCCAAAGCAAGAATTTTTTTGTTTTAAAACTCTAGTTTCCAACCTACAGCCTGTATAAGCCAACTCAGATCTTACATAGTTTTAATACCCAGAAACTCAGAATTCAAGTAATATTTTTATAACTTACATAACCATAGCTTCATTCACTGTTTTTCTAAATTGTCATGGATCAGAAAAAAAGAAAAATCACACTACTGTTGAAAGCTGCCATTCATTTCTGCAGTGAAAGATGGATTTTATGATCTGAACTGGTTATTCTAAAGTTTTCTTGTCAAAAAATTGTCTATCTCTGATTATCTTTCAGCTCTTTGAACTTATCTAGGAACAGACATATATAATGGTAAGCTGTAACTTCAAAGCTGGCATAAGTCAAGTAAACAGTTCACTCCAAATACAGCTTAAAATCAAAGTTTTCTAGTTAGAAAAGAGACCAACAGCTTACTTGTCTAGTAAGCAGAGTATTTTTCTATTTGAGGTTATTTAATACGTAACTGTATTTCATTTCAAGGCCTAAGCTTAAATCTATTATTATCAAAACATACAAATCAAAGACAGGTATGATACACTTTCAAGTCAGTCAGTTTTCCCACAAATAGTCAGCAGTATGCAGGCTTTTTTATACAAGTCCCCTATTCCCCCCAAGCAAAATGAAGTGCAAGCATTCTGGCTATCAGATCAGCAAGACAGCCCCATGCACCTTGAGTACCCAGAAATATCAGAATACTCTGGAACTTTAAAGTTTTATTAAGCATAGTGGGTTAAAAACTAAATACATATTTATATCAGCCCTAAACATGAGACTCTCAGTATTAAGAAGAAGTCTGGAGATTTGTTATTATTTAAGATGGGTGGGTGTTCCCCCTACCCCCAAGTTGCACAGGACACATGTTCCCTTTCACTTTGAATACCGTCTTCAAAATATTTGAAATTTCTACAAATTGCTAATAATTTCTCAAGGGTTAACACTGAGAACTAAGTTGATTTCCTAAGCAATTTTTATATTATGCTGTGAACAAACCAGTCAACACTTGCATACAAAATCTTGTATATCAGATTGCACAGATTACGGTATTTCTCACAAAGAAATACCAGGTAAATTCTCCCTTCTAGTTTGCTGTACTGTGTAGTCAAGGGCTCTTCTGTACTGACCACAGTCTTTCCAGCTTGCTCTCAGTATGATCTATTATTGCCTGGTGGGGTACAAGGCTTTAGTTCCTGCTCTTGGACTTCAACAGTTAGCTGGATGCCTCTGAAAGGAAGAACTGTTCATAATTTCATTGAGAAACCAGTTCCTCCTTAAGGTATGATATGCCTTTGTACAGCATGCTACCTGCAAAGGTTTTCACCTTTAAAAGGAAGGCTGCACCAAGTTTAAAGATCTTGACTGCCTCTTACGTGTTTCAGCTGAAAAGATTTTTTTTTCTACAGCACACCCAATTCTTGAGAGAGAACAACCATGCACACTGGAAGGGCTAGTAACCCTACTACCTGTACTGAAAGGTGTGACATACTGCTCTATTTAATAAAAAGGTTATTTAATACATTAAGAAATGTATGATAAGATACAGTAACGTACATTCTCACATTTCAGTTTCTGAATGTCACAGCTTAACAGAAAGAAGGTGTCAGTACTTACTGGGCTGGGGAAAAAAAAAAGGACAAGAAAAGTCTGGGGTATTTTGTGTTCTCTTAGCTTTGTTTTTTAGAGAACAGGAATTTTATTTTACTTTGAATTTTGTCATAAAAGGGTAGATCAGGGAGTTCAAGCATCTTCTGTCTCTGCACGGCCATTATCTTAATCTCTCATGCCTGCTAAATTCACAATAATAACCAGGGGGAAAAAATATTGTAAGACTATTTTCTGATCAGCTATGTAATTCTGGCATTAATTGGTTCATTACTGGCGGATCTACTTTGAGAAAGCTAACATTTGTACTGTAATCCATCCGCTTTTCAGCTGAACCAATTTCCAAGTTCCAAAGCAAATCAACCGGAAGAGCAATCTTCTCTCAAGCACCTTGTTAGAGACTCAAGGACTATTAAAAGCAGCCAATAAACTGGAGATGGCAGTGACCTCACATCTGTATCTAAGTGATAAAGCTGGGGAAGACAATACAGACAACAGCAAATACAGAGCACTGACAACAGAAAAAGGCATCGGATATTCTCAAGTTTCTGCACAGAAACAGCTTCCTGCTTTGCCAACTCAATTTTACCAACAGCCCTACCTCAATTAATGACACTTCGCATCCCTGCCATTTTATATTCTTCTCACCTGTGGCCATCATAGACTTGTTACTGCCTGTTCTTTTCCTCTCTTTATACACCTAGACAGTCACTTTCAGCTAATTGGCAATAAACCCCAAATTTACCAGTTTATCCACCTTTTAGTTTTCTTTTTCCTTGTGCAAGCTTTACACAAGAAAAGGAATGTACATGATAAGGACATTAACAAAGGATGCACAGGAAAGGATTATTAACAACAGGATTAACAACCTTGTCAGCCCTTAAACAAACAGAATTACAGAATTTGTTTACTGTATTAGTCACTCATGATGGACAGTTACTCAAGAAAAGATTGCTTATATTCTACCTGACAATATAATCCCAAGTCTAACATCACAATCAGTTGACAAAAAAAAAAAAAAAAGCATTGAAGAAAAACCAAGAACTTTAGAAATAAGTATCATGACAGATTAATTCCGAGGCAAGAGATCATCTTTTCAAGTAGCCATTTTTACTTGTAAGTGAAAAATAAAACTGAACATTGAAACAACTGTTAGTGCTACACCTAAAAATTTGTGTCTTTTAAATATGGTTGTCAAGAGATCATTAAAGATTAATTGAAAATGTGGGAAATACTTCTCTAAGGCACTATCTAAAATTTGTAGACCTGCTTAAAGGTTAGTTTCAGAATAAAAGCCACAAACAGCATCCCACCTTTTTCTTTAAGAAGACGAGAGTATTTCATCAATTCACTGTAAGAGATGACTGATCTACATTTCTGAAGAATTAAATATGCATTTTCAGAACCTCCCACCTCCAAGCATGCACACACAAAAACCTGGTACTATAACAAACCACAGAAGACACCTGAAAGAGCCTAGAACAGCTCTGCTAGGATTACCCCTAGCAAGTAGAAACACACAGGTTATTTTTCCAGTCTTACCAGAGTAACTAGGAAGGCGCTGATTGTACATGCTGCCTGACAGAGTGCACTGTATTCTTCAAGTAGGAGTGAGATGAACTGATGTGCCTGTGGTGGCCCTTGTATTGCTAATGTTGATGCAACTTTAGATCCCAGTGACAAGTGTCTGAGCAGACGAACCTTCATTTCAAGCACATATTCTCTAGCTTGCTGTTCCAACCGTTGGTAAAGCTGATATGGATCTCTTTCACAAAGCCTGTATTTTTAGAATATTTGTGACCAAAAGAAAAATAATAATGCATGTTATTAACAATTTTCACTTTCCTAGAAATATTTACCAGTCACCATCATAGTCATCAAAATGAAACAATGGCCAGGGTTTACAGAACTACCTGAAATTTGGGAGAACACAGTCCAGTTCCCTACTTCTACACTGTGGAACTGAGCTCCTGTGTAGCTTTAGGACTAGGAGGCACACCTGAGGAACAAATTAATTTAGGACCTCAGCAACTTGTGAGCTAAGAAAACCTTTACTCAATTTGCATACAACCCTGCAGACACCTAGACTCTCCAGAAAAGCTTCTCTGGAACTTCTCTGTGTTCTTGCATACATGCCTACTAAGTGTCCCAGTTGGAACAGCCAGATCCAGGCCTGATTAATATCCTGTAGAAGGACAAGCATTCACTTCAAGCCATTGAGGGAGCCTGATCTGGTAGGCAGCCAGAACATGCCTAAATACATACTAATCAAACTAGACTTGTTGACTGCTTTGGGGGACCCTTCTGTGATCCAGCTGAACTGAAAGACATTTCATGCAATTACCAAGCTTATAAGACATTCATAAAATTCCTTCTCACCTTCACTGAGTTTCTTACCCTTTCTGTACAAGGACATTTTTTGCACCTTTATTAAAGCTGAGGTGTGGGATTCACAGGGCCACAAAGAACATCCTTCAAAGGAACATAACTTAGGGCGCTCTCCTGTGGTAGTGCCTAACTGCAGTCATTACAAATGACAGGTGTATTTTGTATTTATGTATTTTTTTTTTAACCTAGGATAAGGACCAGAATTTGGGACTCATTTGTCTCAGGGAAGCACACTAATACTGAAGCTCCAGAACCATACTGTCTTCCATGCACTCTATTCAGCCACTCAATACCTGGAAAGACTGTTAAGATACAGCTTCAAAGGGGGTTGGGGCTTCCAGCTAAGGACAGCATACAGCTGGCTAGGTCTGATACTCTCCTGGAAGCAAGACAAGGGTTTGAACCACCTAACAGAAGAAAACTGAACACAATGGCCATTTTTGAGTACTTTAGAGTGAAACTGTGCTATTTAAAGTCCTGCGCATGGAGTCTAAGCACTCACCTCCTGTTTTTCATAGTGCAGGGAGATGGGGAAGAAAGGGATTAGATAAGTACTTAAGAGTTACATGAATAAAAGCCTGCTGTTATCTAGTCCTTGCTCTTCCCTTGTCACTCACAAAATAGAGTACTATCACATTGCCATAAGGTGCTCCAAGATACAACAGGGACAATCCTTGGCACCATTAATTATTTTCAAATAAGATGACCAGACAGTCCATTTTTTGCCAGCTGTATCCAACAGAGCTGAGCATGGAATCAGGAATTTCTGCCTTTTAAACACATTTACTTGGCCACAGCATGATCTCTGGCATGATACCGACATGGTTCATTTGGGGTTTTTTGTTCGTTTGGTTTGTTTTTACACTTTGAATGCCTACATGGACTAGCTTTCTTAAATTTCTATGACATTTAGCACCACAGACTGGACAGTGGTGTCTGTTCAAACACAGAATCCTCATCTTATTTCATATTCTGCAGACCATAAGGAACTCGAGTGAAAAATAATCACACTGACATTTAAGATTTCTCTGTTTGAAACCCTGTTTCTGCCTTTGTTTTCAACAATCTCTCTCAAAAGTGAAAAATAGTTCTAGAGAAATCAAAGCTCCCAAGTACATAAGAAAGGTACACAGTATGTGTTCCAATTTCCAAAATTTTTCCATTGAAGAGAAGCTGCATAAAAAAAATCAGCAATCATTTTAGCTGTGATTCAGTTTTAATTACCTACACACTATGCATCTTTGATTTCAAAACCTATGTTGCATGTTTTGATCACTTAAAAAACCCAAAGTGTGACTAATAGGCAGGCACAATATATTACTTCTACACAACTCATGCTCAAAACCAAACAGTTTTTATATAACAGAAGTGCAATAAGATCATTTAATTATCTATTAAGGCTGATTCAGGAGTACAGTCATACAAGGGCAATGGTAAATGACTATAAACTTTCAAAAGTTTCTTTACCTTCCGAGAATTTAGCTTCAACTAAAAACTCCACACAACAACTACAGTTTGTCAGACCTCAGTGTATTAAGCACGTACAGAACCAAGGAGAGCAGCTATTCCTTGACCACACGTTCAGCTAGTCAGAAACTGAGTAACCTTCCAGAACACTTTAAGGACAGCCACCCTATTCTCAAAAGGAAAAAAACGCAACTGTGGATCTCATTAAGCACGTCTTCAACTTCACACCTAGAAAAGCTACAATTTCAACTTGTGAAATGAGAAAGAACTTCTCAGTATCTTCCTCATCTAGTAATGAAAGTCTCTTCTAGCTGTTATAATGCAAGCACTATTTTAACTCAGGTCAGTTCACCAAGGTAAGATTTTTCATGTAGGGCAATTCAAACTAAACAGCATCTTACTATAACAGTAATCATATCAAAGTCTTTTGAAGAATAAGATTTGAGGACCCTTCCATAATTATACATTAATATTCCTACTGCAAACAGCATAGGAATTTAATAGCTACACATGCATGCAATCTAGCATTTAAAAATCCTGCATAATATAGAATTGACTGTTCTAGTGATGAGGCAATCATTCCAAGTAACCAGACTTACAGATGGTAAATAACATTATATTAAAAAGCAATATCCCAAATGACTTAAAAACTAATTTTAAAAATCTTCTTGGCAATTAATAGATATTTTTCAAAGTGCCATACCTATCCACCAGCTCTTTCATTCCTTCTTTATCTGGTACCAAAGATTGGTCTTGATCATCTGCCAAAGGGGTCCCAGCTTGGCGATATATACATCGAACCATGTATCTTACTTCTGACCAGTAATTTTGGAGCTGTTGAGGTTCACGTTCAGGCTCTGCTGAATTTTCTCTGCAAATGATGATAAAAATAATTACTCTGTGTTTGTACATTGCATAGGTTTATTGATTCCTGCTGTTTTGAGGATGCTTTTCAGTAAAAACAACATACATTTGAAAATTCCTAAAATAAAGTATAAAATTGGATAAAAGCTGCTATCTGCAAGTTACTGTTATTGTCAGATAGCCTGTTTAAAAAGCTTAAGCATACACCAACAGATAAGCTACAGCACTGCCAACAGTGTGACTACGGACAGCGTGCTGTTGAGTTTGAATTCAGCTCTTACCTGCGCTCATTACAGGCCTCACAGTTGCATGCTATGTCTGAAGGAGAGGAATTGCTAAGATCTGCAGCAGGCACTGTCTGTGCACCAACAGTTATTCTTCCCCCTCCTACTTTTTTTTGTGATCCACTGTTTCCAAGAGGCATGTGCAAAAGGAAATCTTGGCTCTGAAAGCGGAAAAAAAACCCAGATAGCCTTCAGTTTGTAAGGTAGAAGCCTGAAATGTTAATTGGTAGGCAAATATTCATGTGGCCATTCTTAGTGGCGAATATATTTTGGGAGGACACTCAGCCAGGCACAAAGAATTTACCTTCAAACAGCTTAATAGATGCAAGAGGTGAACTGAGAAAAGCAATGATATAAATATAGTTCCACTTCTAATAACAAAGTATGTTGGTTATAATTATTACCTTTAAGTACTCCAGTATAAACAATGAACTAGGCTAAAGGAAGGCTTGCATCATCCATCATCAGCCATAAACTAGAAGTATCTCTTCAGTCTCTATCTGACAGTATATTTGACTTCTGTAGTTTAACAATCCCTTCTAGCAAAAAGCATGAATTTCTTTTTTTACAACAGCCAGATACACTACTTCATAGTAACAGATGCTAGAAAGCTGCTGTCATTGGGAATGGATGCTATCTCCTGTGTACAGTGCTGCTCATTACTGGCAGGTAACACAAACCATCTCCCAAGGCTGCTGGTATTCTGGTCTCCAGTTTTTCTCCCTCCTCTGTGCTTGCAGCCCCAGTACAGACATGTTTCCCTCCTGCAACCTCCCCAGGTTGACACCAGCTTTCTATGGCACCATGCTCCCACATCAGGAGCATGACTGAAAGAGTTCTGTATGCTTCACCCCAGATCCTGGAGCAGGATGAAGACACAGGTCAAAACAAGGCTGCAGCATTTGCTGCCAACAGCAAGATTAGCTACTGGGGAGGGTGCTGAGGCAAACCTCAGGTATGGTAATGAGGTAACAAGAGCACCAACAACCAGCACACAGGAGCATCTATAGCACACCACTTGTACTCTGGCTTGTAGTGGCTGATAACAAGAGGATTTTTAGTGTTCTCCCTTCCTCTAACCAGCTTCTCTAATTTGACTAGCCACCTTATCATTAGTTGCTTTAAATCAAGCTTCCTAACTTACAAAATCCTTCTGCTTGCTTTTAAAAATTTCTTTTTAAATATGAAAACAGTTGCCAATTTAAAAAAAATACTGTAAACTTTTATTTTACCTGGGAGTATGTGTAACTTTTAGGAAGCAAACCCTGCCTTCCTCACATTTGTAGAACACCTCTTTAGTATTCATTAAACAGAGCTTAAATATGTCAAAAATTTTGACTCACCTGAACAATAATGTGCTTCTGTCTTGCTGTGCTTTGAACTCTCTAGGATGTGTTCACCATCAGACTACACATATAATTCCCTTAGATGTAATGTCTTTTGATTAATTTTACTAAGCCTTGTTAATAGCAAGAATATCAGTAAATACTAGCTGTATACAAATGATACACCCTAAATTTTCCTTACAAAAGAACCATGTTAACTGTGCTTTTACCATGTGTTTAACAATATATGCTATACAAAGACAATTTTGCCTCACACTGATTTGTTTACTGAAATAAAAAACTTGTATAAGCCTTGATTTAGAAAGTAGCCACAATTTTAAATATTAGCACCATATATTAAATGAGTGTTTGCAATGCTACAACAAAGAATAAGAAACTGTTATACACATACAATGTGTTGTGTTTCTTTATTAAAAAAAAATACAGGAAAGAAAAGACGACAGAACTTAGAGACATGCAGAAAGGTGGCAGTGCAAGTGAAGTGACTCAAGAACACTTCGAAAAAACAAGGAACTTTACCTAACAAAGGAGGCAAAACACACATGAGCAGACAGAAAAAAAAAAGTGTAAAGTTGCATGGGTAAGAGTAGAAGAAACAGAATTTAAGTAAGGGAGGAAAAGGACAAAGCATAAGATCCAGTAAATTAAAAGGGAAAAAAAAATTCAGCTAGAAACACCCAAGCCTTGCTCCACTCAAAAATCCAAAACTGAATCAGAACTCGTAATTTTTGAAACAACTTGCCTGTTCAGTTTAGCTCATGGGAAAACCAACTCAGAACCTCCTAAAATACTTCCTATGCACTTAGAGTTTAAGTGGTTCCAAAGCACAGAGTAGCATTCAATCCATAACAACATATCTTCTTAGTCTACTGAACTGAAGTACTTACACTTACCACAAGAGATTGCTCTATTGTAGCATGCCTCTCCTCCTTTTCGACTGTTCTTCGACAGTCTGGACACACCCACAGTGGAAGATGCAGCATATTGTTTGCTTTTGGAGATGTGGAAAGTGCTGTTTTGCTAGAGTTCTTTATTCCGCTCTCTGAAAGTGAGGTATCTTTTCGTTCACTTCTACAAAGAAGACAATGCTCGCCAGTTGTATATGGTGCCCTTTGGCCCAGGCCAAAGGTAAATGGTGTCTACAAAAGACATTTTAGATAGATAACTGGTTATTCACAGAATACAGACTGGAAAATCCAATTCCGAGATTAAAACCAAACAAAACCGAAACAACACTCCCCTTCTCCCCCCATATTTTAACAGTTGTCATTAAATGGTGAATAACTGGAGAGCCCCAAGATCAAACAGCATTTTTTAGTATCTATGTGGCAAATAATTATTCTGATTAGGAATACATTCCCATTTAAAAAGTAATTTTTTCAGGGAGTATGGACTACAGCCTTTCCCTCTAAAATAATTCAGCCTAAATGCAAAAATCCACCAAATTAAAATTAAAAAATTAAAATTAAAAAGGGATAGTACAATTCCTTTTAGTGTTATTTTTAACAGATAAAAAGGAAAACAACTGCTCTTTGAAGTTGTCATCTTTTTTAATACTAACAGAAATAAAGCCACTTTCAGCTAAGCTTTTTACAAAATAAAAGCTTAACTCAGTTTTAACAAAAACAATCAGTAGGTCTTAAAAATCTACTATCAGCTATTGAAAAAACTGAACTCAGTAACTTATGAGGGCAGAAGCAGTTCAAAACCTGATTTCTCTTCCAAGATGGTAGTGAGCACGAAATTATGGTTCAGCCATGAAATGCTGATTATTCACCAAGACTGATACCCAAAAACATGTCAGGCAGTACAAGCCAAAGAGACCCAGCTTTATAAGACATAAGCAAAGACAAAGCAAAGTTGTAACAAACGGAACAAAACCACCTTGTCACGGCAGACTCGCAGCTATGTCTGATTACATTACAGCTATTAGCTCTGCCTTAATTAGCAAAATCTTACATGTAAGCCTCAAAACAGTTCAATTCATTCTCAAAGGCAAAATTCAAATAAATCATTCAAACATCCTTCTAGATACTGCTCCAATCTCAATACTAACAAAAACACTGATTTAAAGATCTTGCAGGGCTGAACTGCACAAGCACGGGTGAAAAGTTCTTTAGGGCAAAGGCCTAGTTCAAGCTATAAAAATTCATTAACTCTCTTCTCGTCTTCACAGTAACAACAAATTAATTCTCTATTGCTGACATCTAAAGAAAACCAGCATTTCGAAGTCTGCTTTTTGTGTTCCTTGCATTTATAAAACTGATAGACTCAGCAACATGGAAAGAAAAACTGAGAATTCTAGACATCAAAAATAAAAAGACAGATTGAATTATCTCCACAAATATCTTCTTATCTTTCAGAAGCTCATGAGAAATATAAGTTAATAGATTTAGTAAGAACAGCTAATCTCTTTACTCATTGATGACTCGTGAAGAATTCACACCTAAGCATTAAGGCAGGAAAAAGAACATAATTTCTCCAAGCCTCTACTGCAGGTTTTCAGAAAACATTCTGTTAAGGGAAGCCTTGCCCTGCCTTCTAAGAGGCTGTGACAGACCATTGGCTCTATAAGCATGAACACATTTCTCGTTAGACATTCTTGGTTGACCTGTGCTCAGCTGATCTTAATGCCTAAAAACCCTGCATGCAGGAAGCCATGGCTGCTTATCCCCTCAGCCTTGAAAGTTTCCTTGTTAAAACAAATTTTTTTTGAAGCCAGATTAAGTCTCCATTGGAATAACAATGACATCTTAATAGCTATTGCAGACAGCTCCTTACAAACATCATCTCTTCCTAAGGACATCTTCCAACACATAGGAAAGGGAGAGGACTTTTAAAAATGTAGAAGTTCAGAAGTTAAAACAACCTGGCACTTACTCTTGTAAAGGTAAGGGGTCATGGCAAACACATCCCAGCCATGCTGCAAGGACTTCTAGGATTTAAGACTTACGTGTGTAATTTGTTTAAAGTTGCAACATGATCACTAAAAAAGCCATGGAACATACACCAGGAACAACAAGCATAATTCTGGCCAACTCAAGATTCAGGAAAACCTGACAATCTCCCAACTGGGCCTGTATTTACGACAGATTTGAAGTTGAAATGAAAGCACCTGGTTCCTAGAGCATGAAACAAATCAACTGCTTTGAATAAAAATTTCTAAGCAGGTTATTTCCAACAAATTGACAGTTAGAACCTTGACAAAATCTAGACCATAAGCATCTCAGATTCCCATTATGGCTCTGTTATAGTAAACTGCGGCTATGAAGTGCAGTTTCTTATTTCTTTAAAAGATGATGAATACAGTGACTGTTCATGTGACCATTTCAACAGCAGCAGTAAACTCTTTCTGGATTAGATGAGAGCTTGGAATTAGGTCACATACACATTTGTATTTGTCTTCACTGTAATCAGAGTAAAGTACACATTTTGAGAGAAGCAAGATATTTTTCCACTAGTCAAGCTTCAAAAAATATGTGATGCATCTCTGCAAGAAAACACCCAGTCTCACTTTCTCTCTGAAACATGTTCAGATATAACATTCATAAATGAAAGCTGGAAGTAGGACAAGCCAGAACAGAAATAACTGCATATCTGCTATGTATTTAGATTTATTTCCAAGAATAACTTTTTTACCATAAAACTGCATAGTTTTATTTTTACATCTCTATCTAGTTTCAAGCTTATTATAACAATAAAATTTTGCCTTAGAAATAGTAGCTTTCACAGCCTTTTAAAGCTTGAATAGTGAAATAATCAGAAACTGACATCAGTTAGCAAAGTCCCAATCTCAAACTTAAATCTTGTTGGAGAGTTCTCTAGTACATTTAATAATTTCTCCCATTAGTAAATAATTCTTCTATCATACAATACCCCCAAACTTTGGCTGCACATACCTGAGAAACACCTGTGAACTCTGATCCAACAGAACTGTCTGTAAACTGTGTACCATTTACCGAGACCTGAAAAAAATTAATATTACATTGGTTACAGAAGTTCAGTTTAATGCTAAAAAAGCATTAAAAATATCAAACAAAACCTTTCCCTGCATCTGAAGGTTGATAAAATAGCTTTTGAAATTTGAATGATTGTTTGACTGCAGAGATGGAAAGCCCTTTTCCTTTTGTAAAAAGGGTTCTACAGATGCAAAAGTTTACAGAGTACGTATTTTAAACTTTTGCACTACAGTTGTTTTATTACAACTCTGAGATGAAATGATTGATTCAGGAAAAAAGAAGAGTCATAAGCAAAATTACATTTTTCCTTCTGTATTTGATTGTTTGCATTTAGCTTTTAAACTTCTACTGTCAATCGAGACAATTACCAAAGATTCTTGCCTTTTGAAAACTGAACACAATACTGCTCAGAAAAATATGCAGTGTTAACCAGGAAGACTCTTCCACAGCAAGTCTCCAAATGGCATTCAGCTATTCCACTGCAGCAATCCTCCTGCCCCACACTATAATCCATACAGAAACCTCCCAGACATCTCTTCTATGCCTTGTTTCTCCACAAGTGTTACGGAGACAACACCAGATATCATGAAGCGCCTTTCACGAGCCCCAAGTGTTTTCATACAGCATTATTTGAGGACACTAAAACAAGAGTAAAGTTAAAACAGCACACAAATTCCAGTCAGTTACAATGAAGAGCCCAAAATCATGCTCACTCGAAGAAAACGCATTTGATTTAACAAGAAAAAAGATAATAATGGGAGAGTGGAAATAAAATATTTTTTTTCTTTATTTTCCTTCTTTTTAAGCACTAGTTTCTCTCTTGAATTTCAGCTATAATTTACCTCATGCTTCTGTTCCATTTTTCACATGTTTCCGCTAATCATTTTCACTCTCCAGTTTACCATCTACTGTTGCCTGATCCTGATACTTTTAAGACTAAAGACCACAAAAAATACCAGCCTGTTTAACACAGGAACCTCCACATCTTGTGTGCTGGATTTACAGAGTTCAGAAAATATTTTTACCCTGCTACCAAACTAGAAACTCAAAACTGGAGCCTCCTCCAGTACAAAGGAGCACCCTTCAATTTCACACATCCCCAGGATTACTGACTGCTCAGTTTATAGAGTCATTCAGATTATCACAGAGCCCTTGTCTTCAGATGGAGTTTTTTCAAAGGCTGGGTAGAGGATAAAACAATCAAGTCATTGCTTGAGAAGATACAAGTAAGAAACTACACAACTCCACTTACATACCCTATACTAACTCTGAAGAGTAGGTATTTGAGAGAAAAACCTTATACGCAAGTCAAGCATCTCAGATCTGAACTCATGGGAGCAAAAATGCTCATGTGGAACAAGTTCCCTGTTTTAATTTAGCCCCCTTCTAAAAAGCGGAAGAAAAAAAGTCTTTGGTAGTAAAGAAAGTCATCTTCACCACGGAAAGAAATCCTCCAGTACTGGAGTTCCACTGGTTACTGGCATGCACATACATTTAAGAACAAAGAAACCAGTAAAGAAGTATAAAATGAAATTGTTATCTGAAGCTCACAAAAAATTTTTTTTTGGGGGGGAGAAATTTAAAAAAAGACAAGTTTATTAAAAAACATTACCTATTCATTAAGGAAGAACATTTACCTTCTTCATATTCAGGACAGTGATAAAGAGAAATGCATGAGCCATGACATTTATACTTGCAGACCTTGAGTGACCAAGCTGAAGGCACTCAGAAACAAAAGCAAAGAAAACCAGTGGGTGGTTTCTGTTATCCACTAAATGTCACAGGATGCCAAGACAAAACACTGACCATCAGGGACTGCTTCATGGAACAAGTTGTCATGCTACTGACAAAAGAAAAGGCATCTCTTGATCCTAAGCACTCTGCAGAATTTGGTTCAAAATATTAGTGTAATGCCCCCAGGATTTAGTAGTGATCTAAGTATCTGTATGAGGAACAAACACCAAGGAATTAGAAGATGGGGGGGGGCGGAACTTATAATCATCAAAAATTAAGCATCTGTAGGCAATGAATTTAAGACATTGTATGTGAGGCTTAGAGAAAGTTTAAAAAAAAAGAAAGGCACAAAAATGACTCAAGTGGGGGTGAATAATGACATGACAGGCAAGGGACTGAGATGGCTAAATAGCATATTAGAGAAAACATTAGAAGAATCTAATAGAAGTTGTCCAAATGGGGCTCAAACAATAGCAAGCTAAAAGCAGAGAAAAAAAAAATACAATGAGACAGTAGCACAAATAATTTAAGAAAGTGGGGGGAGGAGGAGGGAAACCTATATAAACTACAAGTAAATCCTTTTTTCAAGGCACATGAGGAGCAAGGAGCAGTAGGTAGCCTGTCAGGATCTTATGGCTAAATTAAGTAAACAAATAGATGCATTAAAAAAATGCTTGAACAAGCTACATGGTCACGGCAGAAACACCAGATTTTTCTCATCTACATGTTCACTATGGAGGAGTTTAAAGATACTCTCTTTTTATGGAAGATGTATTGAAGAATCTGTTTCAAAGCACAGCACTGCTAGGAAAAAAGAAGTATGGAGAAAACTGAACTCAAACATTAGCAAACCACCAAGAGTGGATGACAATCAGCCAAGAGTCTTAAGGAAGCTCAAAAATGTTACAGTTGCACTAATAATTTAAATATGTTAATGCTTGCTTTATACCTCAGCAGTACTACAGGAGCAGAAGATCGTTTTTTAAAATGTTTATTAATTAAGCTTTCAAAGGAGATCCAGGAAACTGCAGTTATCCAAAGTCTGCAGCAAGAAAGCACCCTAGATGAGAAAATTAACTAATAGCACTAAATTCTTCATGTTACTGAGGAGACTGGAATGGCAGAAGGACCTCACAAGATCTAGTTACTGGGCCATATGTTAACAGCTAAAATTCTGTGTGCAGAGATTTAAAGTAGAAGTGACAAGCTAGGCAGCTGTCACTTCTGGACAGTACTATTTTATTTTTTTTTTATTTAGAGAAAACTTATTTTTACAGTCTCTATACAGTCTTTTACAGTATCCTTTTAAATTGTTTTAAAGTTTTATGTTTAAAAAACCTATTTCGTGACGTACCAAAAGAAAGGCTGACATGGATCAGGAACATGGTAATCTCTGCTTTCACTCTTCAACATAATGGCAAGGGGTGGGGGAGAATCTTTCTGGCCTGTCTATGAATGATATTTACAATGGAAAAGATATATGGAAATATTTTCTTGCAAGCTGCTGTCAGGCTAACTCACTCTTTCTAAAATGTGAATTTTCTGGAGAATAAGGCATGCACCATCTTGGCACAGTATAATTCATACCAGAATGTATGAAGACAGTGAGAATCACAGCTTCAACAGCACTCCTCGATTTCACCTGAATGACCTTGAAGAACCAGTTGAGCAATTAAAACAAAAGCACTCAACAACTGCCATAATTTGCTCTAATAGCCTGTCACTAACAAAATTAGCCCTTCAGTGAGCTGAGCGACATATTACTAGACAACACACCCCCATCTTTCTTGCAGCTGAAGCCTGGTGAAGTCACACAAACATCATGAAAGGGAGAGTGATGCAATGTCTCAGAGAGCTCAGGAGAAAAAAAGCACAGGAAGAAAACTGAGACTTGACTGAACTCTAAATAGTTCAACAGATACGTAATGCTCAAAAAAAAAAAAAAAAAAAAAAACCAGAAAAAGAAAAAAACCAAAAACAAAAACAAAAAAACCCCACCAAAACCAGAGCAAAACCAGGGCTTAATCAAATTTCTCTTGGGGGAAAACAGCTAGAAAATCTTGCACTGATTCTCTCAGGCACTTTAGGAAAGGCACAGACAAGGAAAAAAACCCAAAAAAACCCATAATTAAGGCTACATTTTATTCTAGAAGGTCCTACTAACACAAAGGTATTCCATACCATTTGAATTAATTCCCTTGTTTTTAATATAGGGAGGTGAAAAATTGAGTTTGTTGAAACATCTGAGAATACATATTTTCTGTGTCTGAGTAACACTAAAGACAGTTACTGCACTTAACCCTGGCTACCCCCAAAAAACCCATCAAGATGTCTTGTATGCTTTCCTGCCTACGCTTTTTAAGCCAAAACCCACTGCCGCATCTGTTCTGTGCTCAGCCTTCTCCCAGGCACTTCCAGCCAGTGAGCACACTACAGCACTGCTCTGCAGCTTCACACAGCAGCTCTGCCTTGTGTTCCACGCTGCCACCCAACACCATTCGGGTGGCAAGAGTCTCAAATCACACTCACTGGTGAAGACCTCCCTCCCCAGAGCCTGAGTGAAGCTCTGACTTGGGTGCTCTCCAGTCACAGGCTGAGCTGTTCCTCTTCTCTCCCAGGCACAGCTAAATTGGTCACAGAACTGCTTCTGGCAGATGAGTGATACTTACAAAATCCTAAGTGATTTTCAGACATGAAGAAAGATTTCTTTATGCCTTCAGTTCAAAGGATAGGAAACTAACTGATTTCATTTAGTGAAAATTTAGGATCCTTCCTCCCTAACTCCAACTGATTGAAGGATAAGCTATTGTGGAAGTCAAATGCATGGACGATGGGAAAGGATGACAGTAAATACACAAGAGAGGGGCTCAGCAGTATTTTGCAAACAGAATCTGATGCAGGACATCTCTGGATTGGAAAGACCTGGAAAGATACATGGGAGGAAGGTTATTCTACATGTGCACTGTAGTTCTCCATTCGTCTAATACCAAGCACTGTCGGACAGGACAGCATGCTGGCCAGACCTATAGTATGACAAGGTTTGGGGGTTTGCTTGCTTTACAGACTGCTCCTGAACATTGTGGGTTGTGACCGTAGTCTCTGCAGTAGCAACAGCCTCTGTAGAAGGCGTATTTCATCACTGAAGAAATATTATAATGTAAAAAGCAGCAGTAAACTATCACCTCTTATCCCTTCCTTAGGCGTTTTTTTAAGTCCACATTATACCCTGTTAACAGCTGGTACAGCTCAGTTTTTCGGAGGAAGAGCAAGCTGAAGCAAATCTACTTGGCAGTATCATCCCTCACAACACATTTCCAGGTTCATTGGCACAGCAACACTCAAGAAACTCAAGCATCTGTCAGAGTTTGCTACTGTTGCTTTAGCAAGTAGGATGGAAAGTAGTCTTCGTATAAAAAAAAAAAAAAAAAAAAAAAAAAAAAAAAGAAAAGAAAGAAAGAAAGAAAGAAAAACCCACAAAAAACTTCTTTTGACATCAGTTATACAAAATATAATCCCAAAGAGCTTTTAAGCAGTAGCTTGCAAATGAGTAAATGTTTGATTTGCAGCAACGAAAAGTGTGGAGGTTCCTACTTCCAAATATGCGTTTGGGATGTGGGGTGGACACACGGTGTAAATGAATAAAGACTAATAAATACTTTTATTATCTGTAACAATAAAAGATGAACAAACTACCACAGTAGCCCTCCTTGATTTAGAAGCAGGAGTGGTTTTGCTTAAGAAATTGACATGATAAAAATCTAAATTTTTCATGTATAATCACACATCTCTAGTGAGACTAAACAGAATGCAGTTTTACTTACTAACACACACTTGCTTGCCAGGGAGTCTCAGTATTATATATAGGAGAAACACTGACAGAAAAAGTTATTATTGATGAGCTGTAAACGTCACCAACAGGAAAAGTTGTGAAGGTTTCCTATGCAGAAAGATCTTTGTTATTACTAAGGATGCTGAAGTACCAAACTGAAACTGGAGAAAGCAAAGATAAGGTGATAATAATTAAAATTCAAATACCCATATCAAAGCAGCCAATACTTGATCTTACCAACTGATTAATTTTGCAAACTCTTACTCCATTTTACCAATCATACTATTCTGGGCACTAATATTCACATACAAGTTATCTTTTCCCAGCCCATCTTGCATTATTCTCGTGTAGTCCACACTCTTGAGATTAGAAAAAACTTTTCATTGAAACAAATCATATCCATAAACAAGTCGGTGATGCAACAAGTCAGTCCCTTGGTACTCCAAAAAGCTGCTGGACTACATGAAATTCCAGAGAACCTTTAAATGCTAATGTCAATTATCAGAGATACAGAAAAGCGAAGGCTGCTGAAGAACAAGCATTCCAAGGAGTATCACAAAGCTTTCGTGACTTTCCATATCCAAAACTTGAAATACAAAACCTGAGTATTAGTCTCAAATATAGATAAGCTACGATTTAGGCCTGAAATAATTAAGGAGCAGGAGAAAGAGAACTTGCCAGAAGTTGAACAACAGCTGAGAGTAAAGTTTTGGTGAGAAACCTGGCAGAAGCTCCAGATGGCAGAAAGCACTGCACATCAATACAGCTAACGTGTTGACTCAACCCTTACTTAGACTGGTGTCTAATACACAGCACATTTATGTTCAACAGCTATCATACTTAAACAGAAATTAACATCATCATACCAGAGAGCTCAGCCAAATATATAACCATACCATACTGTTCTGAAAGAGAAATAAGCCAAAACTCCAC
>NW_009934222.1:110555-128008 GCF_000696875.1 Nestor notabilis | reverse complement strand
TATATATATATATATATATGTGTGTATATATTCCCCTTCATTCATGTGCAGTACACAAGTACATCTGGAAGTCCATTCTCCAGGACTCCAGTGGCAACACTCATTTGTTTGTCTACTTTTACTTCCCTTCTTCATCTTCACAGGACCACAGTAAGGTGCTTCTGTTAGTTTTGGTTAAGCCCATTGATTCCTTGTTCTTTCTAAAGTCTCTTAAACTTCAAATTCAGACTTGGGTCTTCTCTCAGATTTTGCCAGTTTCTAACTCAGTTGTGCCACTGTTATTGCCATCTATTGTCACATCTTTGGCTAATTACATGTTCTTAGTGATCTCACTGAGAACACTTCTTTGAATATGTCAGTTTCTCTTCAGTTTTCTTCACATTCTCTTGGTGCTTTTTGATCTGTCTGCTTTCCTCTTCCCTGATGTTACACTCACAGAATCCCAGCCTGGTTTGTGTTGGAAAGGACCTTAAAGCTCCTCCAGCTCCAACCCCTGCCCCGGGCAGGGACACCTTCCACTAGAGCAGGTTGCTCCAAGCCCCTGTGTCCAACCTGGCCTTGAACACTGCCAGGGATGGGGCAGCCACGGCTTCTCTGGGCAATCTCATTCCAGGCTTTAATACTTTCATTGGCAGTGACTGCCTTTGAGGTAGCTGCATTGAATGGACCTACTTGGTCAAGTTATGCCGGGTTGATAGCTTCATCTGAGTTATTCTTGGCTGGTAACAACACAGTCCGCTAAGTTCGAGCTTGCTGCCATGACCTTGAGGTGTTTTACAGCATCTATCTATGTGACAACAAAGCTAGAAGCCTGTCTAGATACCCAAGTTATACACATTTCTGTAACTGGTGTACTGGCCATTCACACAAGGTACGTTCTAGAAATAACATCTCCCTGAAATGAAAGGCCTTCAGGGGTTTCGCTGTGGGTGCGCTGAAGTTCACTGACCATCACCAGGCTCCGTATCTTCCTAGCAGGAAGGAAAGACAAGGTTGTTCTGTGTATGTCCACAAGCCAAACAAGTTTGAGAGTGGACATGCTGCCTTAATGAGGACGGGACAGTCTGTCACCCCAGAAAAGCAAACAAGGATGTATCTCTGAATGGTTGTACCGAGGCTGATAGTTTCCTTCCCTAGAGTCATTAGTGACCTCTGTCCTTCTTGCCATGGCTCTGGTTAGAGCAGTGGCTCCAAAATGGCCCTTTCTGCTGACATCTCAGGTATGTCCAAAACTTGAGAGCAGCTCAATGGAAAGACTTGTTTGAGAAGGTAACATTAAGCTGTGTAATGTCCCAGTGGGTATTTGAGTGCTTATTTCATTGCTTTTGACTGCCACCAAGTTGACCAGTTTGTCTGCAGTCAGGGTTTGTATTAGATTCATGTTGGATTACAGGTGCTGTAGGGAAGATTGTTCTTCAGATGCACTGCCTTGATATTTATGAACTGAGACAAACATTAATTTCTGTGAATTATAGTTATTGCCACGTGTCCTAAATCCTGTACTTCACTCCAGTGAACTTCTCATTAAGCACTTGCATACCAATGGCAGGAACCTGATCTCTACAATCTTAACATGGCAAGGTCCTGAGACTTGCTGCAAGCAACCAACCTGACACACACCACTCACCACCTTTTGTTTCCTTCAGCAGTGCATTAAGCTCAGATGTTACCAAGAATATCTTGTCTGGTTGCATTTGGTACTACTCTTGTCTGTGCAGGCTGTATTTTGGAAGTCATGCCTGAGCTCTTTCTTGTCAAACCTATTCTCTCTACGGAGGTGTTTCAGAGCACCCACATGGTTTTATACCTTTGCTAATTTTTGGCACCTTCAATAGGAGTTGGAGCTTGTTGGTTACTGGTAGCTGTGCTTTTCTTCTCTGGAGACCTTGACCTTTTCCACTTGTAAATCCTTTCTTTAAATAGATGGTATTTTTTGTCCAGCCAGTGATTCCATACAGCCTATTTTGAAACTAAAGAAGTTGAAAATCCAGTGGAGTTAGTATGTGTGAAAAGAAATAACTGCCCACGGGACTCCTTTCGTGTGCTAAAAGGTGTCTCTGTAGAAATACTTGGCTTTGGGGACTAGAACGCCCAACATATGTGTGGTTTCCTTTAGGAGTTACTCATTCCTGGAAAATACATCACTTACAAATCCAGAAGAAAGTGTCTCATGTCAAGAAGTCTAAAATGATGCTCTAAAATGATGAAAGATGGAAAAGGTAGAATTTGAGGGAATCCTTTTTGTGCTGTACGTGGGAAGCTTTTGGTGCATAGTTATCACCCGGATCAATATTATGGGACAGAACAGAGCTGTACCCTTCTATGTTTCAACAGCTTGTGGTTCAAATCCTGTCGTCAGTGTCCATCTGAATCTTCTTGCTTTGTTCCTCTCCTTTCTGTAAAACAGGCTTCTTCTAAGTGTTTTGAGGCATAACCCTGTCGTGCTCTTTCTTTTCTCCACCACCTTCATCATTTAGTGTCACCTCCTTGGGTGAGCCTTGCAGCTGCATAGTTTAATCTTAAATGTGCTCCGTGCCTTTTCCCATTCGTGGTTTCTTCCTTAGATTTCCTTCTCCCTCATTTTCCCCACCCCGGTTTGGTTCAGCCATGGCAGAGTGGGCACACTAAGTTCTCACCATTCTAGTCTGAAAGCCATTCTTTGACATCAACATCTCTGGTTCCTAATGCTGTTTTACAGTAGTAAAACATGAGTTTCCAGATGTTCTCCTCCTACCCCTTCTTTCGTGACCCAACTTTTTAAGGCTTCCACCTCACCCTCCTCATCTCTGACATGGCCAGTGGGTTTAGTACTCATTTTCCAAGTGATTGGCTATTAGAACTTCAGCAAACATCTGGCAATCACTTTGAGGCTCCCAGGTGCATGTTTTGGCATGCCTTTTTTGTGCAAGAGTCTTTCCTGTGGTGGTTTGGAGAGGGCATCTCTGACTTCCACAGAGTCAGTGGGTGTTTCTGCAGGCCCTTCTCTGTTAGGCCACAAGAAATGAAGTTTCTCCATCAAAAAGCTCATTTGCTGTATTCTCAGTCCTATTTTGTCACATGGAAATGGGCTGAGGAACAAGTGGTTGTTTACAGAGAAACAGTGCTTGCAGATGTGGTGTTCCTGTATTTCCATCAGTATTGGTTGGCCCTTGTCTCCTACCTCTTCCTTTTATCCTTTGCTTCTTGAATTTAGAAGTAAAAAAAAAAAAAGGACAATTTGGCAAAGCTGGAGGAATCAGAAGAGGACTTGAAATCATTAATAGAGACTTCAGCTGGACAAAGGGTTGTCTCTTACTTGGTTCTCCTTTAGAGGTTTCATCTTGACTGCTTGCAACTTGAGATTCCGGTCCGTACGCTGACTTCCAAGGTGTGTGTGAGAAGTGAGAAGTCCTGTCATACAGCTGGTGCCTCCCCTGTATGGCAGCTTTGTGCACGTGTAGGACCAGTCAGTGGTGTAGGAGCAATGAGGAAGAGTAGGCATTGGAGTGCTTTCCCTTTTGATCAACTTTACCCACAGAATTCCTACCTACAGCAATTAAGATGAGACCAACAACAGGTTAAGTGTTATCCTCCTCAAGCATCCTGGAAATACCCTCTTACCTTCTTTCCTCACTTCTTTTAGGAGAGTTGGCTGCTCTAAATCTGTTTTTACACCTTTCTGTGTGCATCACAGACCTTTATCTTGCCCCCCCATAAGATACGTGGGGGTTGTTGTCCAGAGCCTTCCCCACTGCTGCTCTTCTGATGAGCTTTTCACCAGCAGCGTTGCAGAACTCTCCTCCTTTGCCCTGCACCAGTCCCCCATCAGCATGTACATTATATCATAGAATCATACAACCACAGACTGGTTTGGGTTGAAGGGACCTTAAAGCTCCTCCAGCTCCAACCCCTGCCCCGGGCAGGGACACCTTCCACTAGAGCAGGTTGCTCCAAGCCCCTGTGTCCAACCTGCCCTTGAACACTGCCAGGGATGGGGCAGCCACAGCTTCTCTGGGCACCCTGTGCCAGCGCCTCAGCACCCTCACAGGGAAGAGCTTCTGCCTTAGATCCAACCTGACCTCCCCCTGTTTGAACCCATCACCCCTTGTGCTGTCGCTCCCCCTACATCCTCAAAGGGTATACTTCTATCCATAGGGAAGAAACCTCAAACTCTGTCATTTTGCCTTTCCAGACTACTTCCATATTCTTTTTAATTATGCTTTAGTACTCATTTATGTTATGTGTAGTAGTAATTAAATACAACAACAAAGTGACTTTGTTGTTCTTCACCTTTTGGTTCTTTTCATTCTGTCCAGTCTCCTCACCTTCCTGCTATTAGTGACTCCCTGCCTCAGTTCATTCGTTGCTTTATGGGCTAAGTGGTTTCTTTCTTTCAAGACTATGATGTAACTTTACAGTTCTGGCTACTTGGAATAAATTGGAATGTCTTCCTTTCAAGTTGTGGATCTCTGTACCAATGGCTTCAGCAAATGGGTTGGGAACCTATCTCTCCCTGTAGTCGCCATGTTACGACATTGAATTAACTTCAGTGAATGGATGTCTCCAGATTAGGATCAAGCCCAGCTATGCAGTTCTATGGCACTAAATGCTTTTTACTTAGGTTTGGGGCAGAATTGGGGATTTTAAAGTAGAAAAGCAGAATTTACAGACTTTCCCCGATGTTTTGCTTACTCATATACTAATAAACCAAATGAAAGGGTTTCTATCCAGCTGGGTTGTATTGTGTAGGATGAAACCCTCCATTCCATAGCAGCAGAACTAGCTGTGTTCTCAAAAAGTAATGGCAAGGAAAATATTGAAAGGGCTCAGAATAGGAATGTGTGGAAAAGTGGCAGTAGAGCAGTCCCACTGCGCTCCTGAGCCTAGGCTGCTGTTCCGTGTGTCAGGACTTAAGTAAGGTACAGCTGGGGATTGTAACTTCTTGAAAGCAGCATATCACTGTTTAAAACTAACTTTAATCCTTGCAGACCAGTAATGGAGGAGGGAGTTTAAGTGATTATTCCTCCTCTGTCCCATCAACTCCAAGCACCAGCCAGAAGGAGCTACGGATTGATGTTCCTCCCACTGCCAACACACCAACTCCTGTCCGTAAACAGTCCAAGCGCCGATCCAACCTCTTCACGGTGAGTGAGCCAAGGAAGAGACTGTTGCTGTATTATACATAGTGCTCTGTGGTGGTGGCCTGAACTTCAACCCTGTGGAATTGAGGTGGTCTAATCCAGAGAGGAGTGTGGGGATGAATCTGCAGGCTCAAAAGCATCTTAGAATTAGCACGGGGTGGTTCTGTTTGAGGACTTGAACAGAAGCTAACTAAAACAAAGTTATCCTATTGGGAATTGCAGTAAAACAAGTGAATCTACAGTTGAGTTCTGAAGCCTTTGTCTGACTTTAATTCTCAGACCTGTCTAGATTCCCTGGTTTGGCAGCCATCAAAGACCTCTGCTCCCCAGTCCTGCCCTTATGCTGCTGACTCAGGGCTCCCTTGTGAGGTCTCCTGTGTTTGTAGAGAAGTCTCCAGGTTTTCCATGGGAGTACCATGCTGTCCCACAAAGTAACTACCCCGTGCTATTTGTATTACTCTACAGTGTCAACTCACTTTTATTTTCCGGGGGTAAGAGAGATGATGGAGATTTTTTCTTCCCAAGCCATCTGTTTCTTTGCTTCATTCAGAGGCAGAAAAAATGTACTAAATAGGAAGCTTGAGTGGTCCGATATAATAAGCCTTTGTTATGCGTAAGTAGTTTGGGAGATGATAATGAAGCCTTGAGTGATGATTTCCTCAGTTTAGCAGTCTTGCTGAAAGCCTTGGGATTGTATCCCGTGTGTAACTGGGGTTTTGTAAGCAGGTTTCTGACACTTCACATGTTTTATAGCAAACACAGAATTCCTGTGGGCTCACCTGAAGCCCTGTGGTGGTTGTAGCTACGTGTTGGTTGCGTTCAGAAAGCCACGGCCTCCTTATCATCGTAAAGAGTTTATGGGGGTTTATTCCAAAGGCGATGTCACGTTTGCTTCCCAAAGCTAGCTTGCTCCGTGGTTGTATCCAGGGAACCACAGACAAAACCAGGAAAACCGTTTCCTTGTACTCTAAACAAAATCTGACCTCTCGGCCTTCAGCAGGGAGAAAGTTTTGTCCTCATTTTGGAGCGCTGAGTGGCACAGCATGGAGCCCCAGTGATCCTATTTCATGTGTCCATCCCCACAGTGATATTTTGATTTCAAATGAGATCTTTTAAACTCCTACAAAGGAATGCAAACCACACGTTTGTCTCGAGGTGCAAATGTCTAGATGCAAAGCAATAAAAGAGGCAAAAATGAGCAGCGTGTGGAAAAGCATCCCATTTTGATGCTAGTTCTATAGGAATCGTGTGGATTTCCTGCTGTTGGTGAGAATACTCGCTGCTGATGGGGCATACTTAGGAGTTACTAACCCCACTAGATGTCAGTATCAGCCCGGAAACTGCCAGCAGAGTCATACCTCTGGGAATCCAGCCGTGATGCTCCAGCCAGCATCCGGCAAAAGCATTCGCCGACCGAGCCTGGTCTGAAGGATGCATATAATGCTCCAAGGGCTGTATGGATGTTGTTGACCTTTGGGAAACAGGGGATGTTTTACACTGGAGTAAGTGTAAATGTGAGAAAGTGAATGGAGAAAAAAATAACACCTATCTGCAGCAAAGGTTTGAGAAGATGAGGAACTCGGCTGCTTCTGCTATGAATAAATAGGCTACAGCTCTGGCTTCTGATAATTAATAGCACAGTGAGAAACAAATTTACTACAATGGGAGGATGTTGATCGTTGTCTTAATGTCTCATAACCAGGGGGAATTTGGGGGGAAACATGTCCTGTGGAAAGAGATCTGGTAATTGGACTTCTCAGAATTAGTTCTGTCTTTTAAGACCTGGGCATACTGAATGCTGTGTAATGACTTGCCCTGTAATCCACGTCCTGACGTAGTTAACACTGGCCCTGCTGTACCCCAGGTTTCATGCCATATCAGCCAAGTTATGACCCGCAATCCTTTAATTGAATGAAGAGATGACCAGCATTTTCTGTCTAGCTATGAACAGTGTGTCATCAAAATACTTCAGTGTTTAGCTCTGGGTTTCTTGCTGTGCTTCTTTCCGAGCCTGTTACTTATGCCTTTCTCACTTCCAGAGGCAAATCTATTTCTGTTTAATTGCAAATTACCCCTTGTGATCTAGCATAGGTAGTTTCCTACATGAAGACCTTTTAGTGTTGGAAGAAAATTGGCTGAAGTAGAAAACAGATCTGATTTTTTTTTTAATCAGTTGCAGCTTTGAAGTGGGAATAGGCTTGAGAATTTGCAGCATGGTCATGTTTAAGTGCATTAAATGCAGTATCTGATCCTTCTGACTTTGAATATCAGTATTTGCTGTAGAGCTATTGATGCAATAGCTGACTTTGTAGTTAGGTGATAAAATAGCTCGAATATTAGCAGAAGGGTGAATGTCTTCTGTTTTGTGCAGTGTAGTAACACGGACAGCTAAATAATAGTGTCTAGCACAGGGGACATGTGCATGAGGTCCACTTCAGCAAAGAGCTGATTGTAACCCTGTGAACAGTCCAGTGTGGGGTGAATGAACCTGTGATACTGTTAAGAGCATCTCCTTTCCCATATTCAATATTACCTGTCTTACATCAGTGTGAAATATGAGCATGACTTGTAAAGAAGTTCAGATGAACTCTCTGTCTCGGTTTCCACTAGTAGAGATTGGTTTCCTCGCCTCTGGGTCTCTCAGGACTGGATTCTGTATCCCTCTGGGACTGAATCTTATTCCCCAGACGTAACTTGGGTAAGATGTTATGTTTTCAGTCTGTGTATGACTTCTAGTGCAAAGGGGAAATGAGTCAGATTATATTCATGCAGATGTTTGGGTTTTTTTGGGCTTGAATGAAGTTTTAAATGAAACTACTTAATGTGTAGATGTGACATCAGAAAAAGTCCTAGCTAATGTTGGTCCAGTATGGTTCAGAGGCTGTTTTTTTCTATGCTATAGGATGTAAGATGCATTGTGTGTGTCATAGGTACAAAAGCATAAAAGATGGGAACGTATCTCTATTTAAGTGCACAATTTATCTTTGTAAATAGTGGAACCAGCTAAGAGTTTCCCCTTGAAAATGTGATTGCAAGCAGCTAGAACAGAACTTACCTAATAAATTCCTACATTTCTCTACTTCTGGCATTTGGCAGTGGTTTGCATATAGGTATTTCCCTTCTATGTGCAATGGTTATTTCGGGACGCAGTTACTTGTGTGGAATGGAAGACGTGATGATTTAAACCTAAACATGAAGAAGAGTGCGTGGATCTTGAGCTTGTTTTTCAGAGGCAGGATCCTTTCTGGTAAAAAGCCAAATAGGAAAAAAAAGAAACATTCAGGTTGACAACTTCCCTCCCAAGGATTTGGTACCTTCAGTGAGTTTCTTTAAGATGTCACTGACGGGCGCTTTGCGCCATTGATGCATTGTTTTACCTCTTATTATTGGGAAGTGGCACTTTCAGATTCAGAAATCTGGCTTGAAGGACGAGGAACAATAGTTATCCTGAACACTGGATTTCACCCCTCCCACTTGTTTTGCTTTCTTTCATTTATTCTTTGTTTAATTCCCCAGCACGTCATTCCATAGCCCCGAACCATAGTAACTAGTGATAGGAGCCTGTTCCCGGCAGAGCAGGGAAAGCAGCACGGGATCCCTGCTGGGTAAATGTGTTGCTTAGAATGGTGCTTCTTAAAGTCCTCCTTCATGGGTTTTCTCCCTCCCCTTCCCTCCTCTCGTGCCCGAAGGCAACTGCTTTAGGGATTTTCTTTTTCTTCCTTGCACCCCTTCATATAATATGGCAAATGGGTATTAGTTATCCCCAGTCCTTGCTGTTCTCCCGATTTCAGTGCTTTTCAAACCTCTTTTTCCACTGAATAGGAAAAGCGGGATCTTGCGTCTCCCTGATTTTCATTAACTTCCCATTATGGTACTGGACATCACAAATGTACTCCTTTCATATATCATCTCTGATTTGAAAAGCACATGAAAATGTTTTCCCATTTTCAATATTGTGTGAGTAATGTTCCTATTGAAAAGTAATGGAGTGAAGTTGTCACTTGTCAGTTCAGTTATTAAGGAGGATGACTCTCGGGTCTTCTTTTTGTAATAAAGTAAATCTGTCAAATTCATTATGCTCGTGCGTTCTTTCACGATATCAGACTGGAATCTGAATCACACCTTAACCTTCCCATCTAACTTTATAGATGAAGTAAGCACCGTGACCTTATTCCTAGGGCAATTGTAGCGTTACACATAGCCAAGATCGGGCAATTCGAGCTTTAAACATTGGTTACATTTCCCTCATGCTGATGTTTCTTCATTGCGTTCAGGTAACTTTTTGTCAGCATCAGTCACTCCCTTTTCTTGCAATTCCAACTTTCTGACCATCCAAAAGTAGACGAAAATAACAAGTTAAAGTCTGTATGATCAAAACCAGCATCGTAAAAGTCGCATTTCTAAAACCCACGCGGATGCAAGTTAAATGTATGCACGTATGTATCGCCTGTTTTAATGAGAAGCTGGCACCTTCATTCCTCTTTGGAGCTGTGATTGGAAACTTCAGAAACACGTCCTCTGATCTGCGGGATCTTCAGGCAGTGAGAGCTGTTTAAACCCAAACGCCATTTCAAACTAGCGCACGGGTGAACATGACAGGCAGATTTCAGCATTCGGTTGTGTACTTCTGCAGGTTCTAACTCGTGGCCTTTGGGACTCTATTTATGTGGCAAAATACTTCCTTTTTTAATTGCTTAAAAAAAAGGTGTGTGGGGGGGAAGTGTCCTCTATGAAGTGCTGCATTTAATGGAGCATAAACTTTCTTTTCGCTCTACAGTCTCGGAAAGGGAGTGACCCAGACAAAGAGAAGAAGGTCCTGGAGAGCAGAACAGACAGCATCGGAAGCGGTCGCGCAATCCCAATTAAACAGGTAATGCTGAAATACTGCTTTTTTTATTTCCTCTTTATTTTTTTTCCCCCTGCTTTCCATAGTTGGAGACACACCTCGGGTCTTAAACACTCTGATGGCGGCCCGTGCGCCAAGACGTGTTTGATGTGCTCCGGTGATGAATGTGGAAGTCACTCACTTGACATCAATTAGGAGAGGTTCCTATGTGTATTAAAATAGGATCATTAGAATAAGAAGAGGGAAAATGTGACAACAGGCCTAATGAAGTGCAGTCTGCCGGCCTGCATATGGAGCGGGTTTCTAGGCTGTGCTGGCTTCAAAGCGGCCTTTGTAGAGGGGGCTTTGATTGGGCTGTGCGCTGCCAGTCGGCAGGGTAAATCAGATCGCTCTACAAGAGCCCCTTGTGATCGCAGAAATAGCCTGATGTGGCCCTAATTTGCTACTGCAGACGGACATCTGAACACAGTTTCAGGCTGGTTTGTAACAACGAGGCAATTAGTTGTGATAATCAGAGCCGGTGTGTCAGCTGTGTGCTCTTGTTTGTAATTTGCTAATGAAGGAATTGTAACTTTGATTAGGTTCAGTTTCATTTAGACCTTATTATATAAGAGAACGTTTACAGCTGTAATGTGTGGCCTTAATTAAACTTCCTCATTACACAACAGGACTTGAATTCAAGGATTTGTTTTGGTCTGCTTTACTAGCCTGGATGCACTTTCATTAGCCCGGAAACTCAATGCTAAATTGGAGTTGTGAACACTCCTTTGAAAGGCAAAAGCAACGCCGGCATCTGACGTGAAGGGTTGGGGTGAATGAGATCATTTTCTTTCTCAAATCAGATTACACTGAAATCACACGGTTTAGAACACGTTTGGATAGGGTGCTTCACAAACAGCTTCTGTGACAGCGTTTGCAAGTATTTACTTTCATGTGAGTTACTTTGCTGGAGACAGCAAAAGTGCTGAGGGACGGGAGCTTATTTTCTTCTCACATGGTTGTTTCCCATTTCCTTTGGTGGCTTTCTTACCCTTCAGAGGGCCATTTGCCTCTTCTTCAGCCCATACTTCATCTTGCCAGGTAGCCCTCGGTCTCCTGTTTCTGCGTTTTGGGGTTTTATTTCTTTTGGGGGGTGAGGGAGAGACCTGTTTGCAGTGATTTTCCTTATTAAAGGCAGTTAAAAAGACCTTTAGGGACCATTAGGCAGCAAAAGTGCTGTCGTGCTTCTGAATCTCTAGTAGGCAAATTTTAATCAAACACACTGCAATTGAGCAGAGCAGTTTGAAAGCAGAACAGCTCAGTATTTGGCTCTGCATTCAGGGGAGGAGATTCCAGGCATTTAAAACAGGCTACAGGGTTTTTTTGCACAGCTTTTGTATGGTATGAGATGGGTTAGACCGGCTGGAACTCTGTTGGGTAATGGTAATTAACCAAAAGTGTCTGTGAATGCAGCTGAGAATGAAAAACTGAGGATTACACTTGTCAATATTTATTCAAGGCATCCATGCTGTTCTTTTCTGAAATGCTGTTGTATGAAATTAATCTGATTAAATATGCACTTGCTGGAAGATTATTGTAAGAGAAGCATTTAAAGTGTGATTGCACTACACCACGTTGTAACGAAATACCCGTTCCAGTCTCCTCACTGTCTGTATTGAAAAATTCCCCCTGCAGCATCTACTTGGTGGGCTTTTTGTTATTATTCCCAATTCTGGTGAGTGCATTTTGTCACAGACAAGGAATTAGCAGCAAATATTTGAGCAGGTCTGAGGTCAGCAGATACATCCTCTTCGTCAAGACTTTGAACGGTGCTAGGGGAGGGTGAAGGGTACTCAGTGCCATAGTGGGGCTGCTCTCAGTGGTGTTTCCCATCGTACTTATACCTCAAGAGAAAGGATTTTGGAGTTCACAGGTTTTCTACCTTGTGAGCAGTCTTCAGGGAGACCTTAGAGCAGCTCCAGTACGTAAAGGGGCTGCAAGAAACCTGGAGAGGGGCTTTGGACAAGGGCCTGCAGGGACAGGCCAAGGGGGAATGGCTCTAACCTGCCAGAGGGGAGATTGAGGTGAGATCTTTTATGTGTTAACTGTGGAAAGGAACTTTTTTGGCCTAAAAATTGTAGGATGTCATGTTACCGTGCTGCTTACAGTGAGAAGCCCCTTCCATCGTGAGATGTTTCTGTGGCAGATGGCCAGGGAATCACAGTCAGGTTGGAAAAGACCATTAAGATCATCAAGTCCAATTGTAAACCTGCACTTGCCCAGTCCACCACTAAACTGTGTCCCTAAGTGCACATCTGCACGTCTTTAAAGTACCTCCAGGGATGGTGACTCCAGCACTGCCCTGGGCAGCCTGTTCCAATGCCTGAGCACCCTTTCAGTGAAGAAATATTTCCTAATATCCAGTCTAAACCTCCCCTGGTGTAGACTGAAGCCATTCTCTCTTATCATGTTTTACTTGGGACACTTGGGAATGAAAAGAGAAACCTGGTTTCAGGAAGTTGAATGCAAGCTGTAGAATCATAGAATCACAGAATGGTTTGGGTTGGAAAGGCCCTTAAGATCATCTAGGTCCAACCCCTGCCATGGGCAGGGACATCTCACACTAAACCATGTCACCCAAGACTCCATCCAACCTGGCCTTGAACACTGCCAGGGATGGAGCAGTCCTTGGGCAATCCATTGCAGCACCTCAGCACCCTCACTGTAAAGAACTTCTTCCTTAGATCTAACCTGAACTTCCTCTGTTTCAGTTTGAACCCATCACTCCTTGTCCTATTGCTCCAGTCCCTGATGAGGAGTCCCTCTCTGGCATCATGATATCATTAAAAGGTTCTTCTTTTTGATCTTTCTGCCAGCCCATTTTCCAGTGTTTGTCCTAATAGCCTGGAAGTCACTTCACTGCCCTACCCCATGCTACTGGGGTCACCTCCAGTTGTGCTAAACATCCTCAGACTTTTTCAAGCTGCTCTTGAGCAAAATGCCTTTGCCAGCTTCATGCACACACTCCTCTACTACGTCTTTGGGACATCTTCGTAAGCATAGAGTGACGAGGCCTATTTACTATCTGTTACGTCAGTACATTGTTTTGTTCTCTGTGGGTTCTTACTCCATGTGCCTGCCAGCAATACTTCATAAGGGCTGCTGGCAAGGGTGTGCTTCTGGTGCAAGGCAGAAGTCCAAGCTCCTACTAGTAGATAAGTGCTTCAGTTGTGTTGGTTGAGCTTATGAGCAGATTTACACTGCCCCTCCCACCCTCCTGAAAAAAGCCCTGAACAAACCCAAAGTTATGGTTGAAGTTCAAATAGAGTGGATTTTGTGTTCTCCGTTGAAAACCATGTCATTACAAAATAGCAACCCAAACCACTCTGTGACATAGGTAGAACTTGCTCCTTCAGAGGTATGCCCATGACGCAAAGCAGTCTGGTCAAGAAGAGTTAATGTTCTTATTCTTTCTGTCCTTTCAAAATGTTAAAAATCACTTCTCACTGCACTGCTAAATACGGTTTTATTGGGCTAATCCATATAAAACAGTTCTGAGAAACCTTCCTCTCCCAGCAGAAACCCAAAAACGTAGGCAGGGAGAGTCAGGCATGTTTTAAACATCTGACTGTTAACTTCTGCCAAAACACCGTTCAGGTGAGTGAAGAGTTTTTCGGGAAGGGCATTTTTCCAGGGAGGTACAAACACCTTCTGTGTGCACAGTGGTATCAGCACACCTGAAATCACTGAATCCCGGACTGGTTTGGGTTGAAGGGACCTTAAAGCTCCTCCAGCTCCAACCCCTGCCCCGGGCAGGGACACCTTCCACTAGAGCAGGTTGCTCCAAGCCCCTGTGTCCAACCTGGCCTTGAACACTGCCAGGGATGGGGCAGCCACAGCTTCTCTGGGCACCCTGTGCCAGCGCCTCAGCACCCTCACAGGGAAGAGCTTCTGCCCAAGAGCTCATCTCAACCTCCCCTCTGGCAGGTTCAAGCCATTCCCCTTGTGCTGTCCCTCCAGGCCCTTGTCCAAAGCCCCTCTCCAGGTTTCTTGTAGCCCATTTTAAGTATATTTAATTTAGGTAACTTTTTAACCTTGCTTAGAGGCTGGCTCTTCTTTTACTCGCTTGTCTTGGAGGTTAAATGATCACTTTCTTCTCCTCCTGTCTGAGATATAACACTGGACTGGAATCGCAGCCTGGCTACTGTACTTCTGGCTTCTCCTTCTCCTTTCACCAAGTCTTCTAGCAGATAATCTGCTATGGAAGTGTTCCCCCTCCCTGCACCCACAGGTCTAATAACTCCCTTTGTGTGTAACGTGTGGTCGGCTCAAACAAATGCTCTTTCCGGGCTGGTCTGTGAAGCACCACAACTTTCCTGTTTTCTTTAGATGCTGCTGGTGACTACTTGAAGTTAATGAAGGATTTCTTCTCGCTGGCTTGTGTTCAGCCAAGCTCTTCTCCAGGTTCCTTGTAGGCCCACGGTGCTTTCAGCATCCTCTGAGCTCTGCAAATGCAATAATCTTCAGGGGAAAAAAAAAGAAGGAAAAAAGCCTCACTTGCTATTTCAATACCTTCTCCTGATCAAATAAAGACAGAAAATGTCTGGAACGGTGTTAGCCCGAAGTTAAAATCAATAGAAAGTTTTGTACTTCTCGGAAAGAGACACTTAAACTAAAAATACTGAAGCTGTCTCCTTTAGCATTGCTAATCCTGCCCTTAAAGCCATCTTAGCATGAATGCCTTAGCCTGGAATATCTACCTCTGTTCAGAACCACTTTCTCTGAACGTGAAGACTTGCTTCTACAGCCTGGGTATTTTGCAGCATGGTTCAGGCTGTTCGGTTTAGGATGACGTGGTTCCATGGAGGGGTTAGGGGTTGTAGCGGCTAGGGAAGAGGACTTTGTTTGCTGCTCTCCTGCCAAAGCTTTATCAGTAGGGCATATTCAAATTAAGAAAAGCACAACAAGAAAAATAAAAGCAAGAAGCTCGGCTCAGCGGTGAGGGGGCTTGTCATGTATTAATTTTTCATTGCTGTGGAGAATTGTACATACATAATCACTTGATTGCAGTGGGAGTTAGTGAGCTCCTATGGTGTCATTTGCATAAATCTTGTTAAGTCAATGGCAGTTAATGAAGTACAAATGAGCCTGGAGAAGGTGACATGCAAATCGTGGGTGGCAGATGGGAGGTCTGGGGTTGGGGTGGCAGCTGTGTGCGCTTTCTTTTATTATTTATTTTCTTCTCCTATCCTCTCCCCATCCTCCCCCCGTTCGAGTGTAAATAAATACATAAGAGCTGGCCTTGACTTTCAGCTTTCAGACCTTCTTCTCTTTGCCATTTGCACTCCATCACAGATGCTGTATGATGATACAGCCCAGCTTCTAACCTTCGCTCTTCTTCTACCAACAACTGGTCAAAATAGATCGTGCCAGGTTGCCTCAGCCCCCTTGGCGTACCCTGGGAGGTGCCACATCTCTTGCGGCCCCAAATTGCTGCATCCTTTAGGAATAGCAAACTGGATTGAAAAGAAACGTTCTCCTGGTTAATGTTAGCTGATGACTTAGTGAAAAACTTGCCATCCATGACTTGTGAAGGTGAACTTCAGAATCCATTCGCCTTTCTCTGATTGCAAAGGGCTGTGTTAATGGAGAGTTGAATGTCTTACTTAGGCTTTACTTATAGGTGGCACTTCAGGTGACCTACTTTGCCTACCAGCTTGGCATATTTAAGTACATTCAAGTAATCTTAATGAAATTAGGTATTTTTATATTTGCTTGTTTTTTCTACTCAGAACTAAAAATGGCAAATGTTTTAGTTCAGGGTTAAGTTTGGGGCTTGTCAGCAAAGGGGTTTGTGCATTCCTGAGACTTCCCTGTTAACTTCCTGTGTTTCTAGCCTAGCTATTACGCTGTCAGTTTTCCATCCTTTCCAAGTGCTCCAGCCTTAGAAGAATAACCGAAGCAATTTGTCCAGAGTGATCCTATTCAGGGAAAAATCTTACTTAGGCTATTTTGATGATGTACATCAGAAAACCAACATCCAAACTTTATTTCATTAAGGTTTTTGCTAGTGAACTCTTCATACATTGACTGTGCACTGCTCCATGGAAAGAGTCTCTGGGAAACTGGGAATTGCTTTATTTCTCAATGATTTTTTTCCATCCTGTTCTCACCTGCATGCTCTGAGATTGCCAATAGCTGCATGGCAGCCCCCGGCCTGAAACCAGAAAGGATTTCAATGTAGTTTGTGTCAAACTTTGGTTTTATTAGACTCAGTCTTAGCAGACACTCCTGGTATGCGTGTCTGGGGACAGGCTTAGCTAGAGAACTCGAACAGCATCCCTCTTGCAGCCTGCCAAACGAATGCTTTGCAGTGGCAGCCTGTGCTGTGGAGGGTGAAAAGAACTGAGAGGTGAGGCAGGATCTTCTGGTACCGACCATTTCCCTTCCTTCTTCTGCACTTACAAGCTTAGGCTGTCCATTTGCATTTCTTCCCTTAGTTCTGATCACTGCATTTCCAGAGTTCATAGAATCATAGGATCCTGGAACAGTTTGAGTTGGAAGGGGACCTTAAAGCTCCTCCAGCTCCAACCCCTGCCCCGGGCAGGGACACCTTCCACTAGAGCAGGTTGCTCCAAGCCCCTGTGTCCAACCTGGCCTTGAACACTGCCAGGGATGGGGCAGCCACAGCTTCTCTGGGTACCCTGTGCCAGCGCCTCAGCACCCTCACAGGGAAGAATTTATTCCTAATGTCTAATCTAAGTGTTCCCTTTGCCAGCTTAAATCCATTCCCCGTTGTCCTATCACTATGCGGCCTTGTAAAAAGTCCCTCTCCAAGTTGTCGTGTTGCAGCCTTTTAGCCCACATAGTTGGGACTGTAACTATCAGTCTTCACTGCTTGATTTCCAGAAGAGGGGTTTTATAGCTTAATTTGGTTTTTAATGGACTTTGCTCCGTTATCTTTCTGACCTTCCATATGCCTACCGCTCTGTGCCACTCGGCCTCCTCCTTTTCAGCTGCCTGCTGATGCAGGTCAGTCCTGTCTCTCCTTGACTAGTGCTTTTTTTCTTCCTAACCTTCTTATCTTGCATTAATCCTTAGCTCTGATTAGTTTATGTGTGCAGTACTGGTTACACATCTCTTGTGTGGGATGACACACAACGTTAGGTTATCTTGGTCCTTCCCACTGAACCAGAAGGAACGCTGTACCTGAACTGTATTTTCCCCTAACATACCCAGGGCTGTCTGTGCAGCTGCTAGAGCATTGCAGCAAGTATGGCACTGTCTTGGAAAGGGGTTTTGAGAAGTGATTTTCTGCCACATCTAGTCAGTCAAAGTGATGTCCTTAGTCATCCTCGGTAGCAGAAGAGCCCTGGAATGCTTCAGGCAAGTGTCAGAGCCGAGACTCGCCATCGTCATAAACAATAAATGCTTTTTGCAGCAGGTTTCCTGAATGTAAATGTTTACTTTGAGTCTACCAAAAGAGAGAACAAATAGGCAACCATCCT